>NC_087436.1:21122813-21425146 GCF_036321535.1 Camelus dromedarius
ACAGATTCACAGACATAGAAAACAAACATGGTTATCCAAGGGGAAAGTGTGGGGTGGGATAAATTAGGAGTATGGGATTAACAGATACAAACTACTATATATAAAATAGATAAACAATAAGGATTTACTGCATAACACAGGGAACTGTATTCAATATCTTATAATAGCCTATAATGGAAAATAATCAAAATTATATATATTTATTTATATATAAAAGTATTTATATATATTAAAAAACTGAATCATTTTGCTGTACACCTGAAGCTAACACAATATTGTAAATCAGCCGTACTTCAATTGAAAAAAAAGTTTATAAGTATCTTCTGGGAACATTAAAAGAAGCAATTTCTGTGTTATTTGCTTTTCATCAACAATAGAATCCACTGTGAAGGAACATCTCTTCTTCAGTCACTTGGCTTTATATTTATAGTCCCTGATTTTTGTTTAGGCATTGTAACCAAAGAAGAAACTGCAAAAGAAGGTAAAGATTTTAAACAAAAGGCCGAGACACAGGTACAATTCAATCCTGGACAGACTACAGCCACGTGGAGAGTGAGAATTCTATCTGACAAGGAATACGAGGCATCAGAGACCTTCCAGATCATTCTGACGAACCCTATCTTGGCTGCAGTAGAGTTTCCAGAAATGGCAACTATTGAAATTGTGGACCCTGAAGATGGTATGTAGTTCCTATTGATACGATCTATTAACCAGGATGGGTTCCGGGTCCATTTCAGGCCTTTTTACCTCCCCCAGTCTCCATAAGCCACTGGACATGTTCATACCATTTAAGATTTAAAGCTAGGTAAATCATCTCAAGGCAGTAATTCTTCCTTTGTTTGTAGGATTTTTGAAAAGGGATATGGAAAATTGAAATAGACAGAACTTTGCCAGCCTTCCTTTAACAAATGCCCAAGTCCTCCTCGTTAGTTCTCTGCACACTCAATATGGCACAGCTTTGCCCCAAAATGGGCTCATTCCAGGCCCACCATCTTCTCACAGTTTTCTGGAAGCTCCCTACCAGATCAGGTGGGGACCTCATATATCCCTTGCCCTAGATGTGGCCTCTGAGAACCAGCCAACTCATTAATTTTAGCACGTGTTCCACAAAGTTCTGTTAGAGTTGTGCATCATATTCTTGAATTCATCAGTTCGTTCCGCTCACTGATTGGTTCATTCATTCAGCAAGTATCTCCCCAGGGAAATTAAAAAGGAAAAAAAAAGAAACTTTAGCCAGTGATTGTGCTATGTGCTCCCCCTTTCTGGGAAAGTAGAACAATGGTCCTTAAAAGAAGATTTTAGCATTCTTATCTGAATTTTAATTAGACACATTGATTATCAAGATAGTTGAAATGATTCAAGTATTGCCCAGAAGTACATGACTTCACTCTCAGGAAGTCTTAGGAAAATGCTACAAGGATCTACGAAGAATCCTCTGTATTAACGTGCCCCAAACTGCATAACAGAAAGCTGTAATATAATAGAATTTCTACAACAGAATTATAAAACTTTTCATGGACCAAATAAGCCTAAAAAACTTTTCAAATAACTCCCCTGTTTTGAAGCATCATAATTCACCTTCGCATACAAGGTTTCTGAGAAACCCTCCTATAAAGAAACCTGTTTAACTATTTAACCAGTTTTCCCAAACTAGACTATAGACCTTTTTTTTTTTTAAAATTTGTTGTCCCCAGAGAATATCCTTTAAAATTTCTGATTTTCTTGAAACACAATTTGAGAAATACTGTTCTTTGGGTTTTGCTCTCCAGCAGACAAAAATAGAAAACACAGCCCTCACCACCCAACGGACTAGGTATCTGATCCATTTTGTTGATAACAACACTTAGACCCATGAATCCATCAGGAAAGCCAGATGTGAGGGCACATGGCAAAAACAGTAAGAGTTCTGAGGTAAGAAAGTGGAGAGATCACCATCATTCTAAGCAGTGAAGCCTTTTGGAGGAGGCAGGATTTGAGCTAGTCTTCAAGAATACAGTGGGCTTTGGATGTGTAGATAGATGCAAACAGATCTTCCAGAATGAGAAAATAGAGCATGTGACTGAATAACTTCATCCTAATGTATCTATTTTTTTCAAGGCAGTAATAACTTTAATTTACTTTTAGCTTCTTCCCCGATGACAACCTTTTGAATCGAGAGATGTGCAGACAGTAGACTACCATAGCAGAGCGAAGTGGCAGAAAGAAAATTATCACTGGTCTTCCTCCTCCGTAACTTGGGACCGGTATTTTCCTAGAGACTGACAGCAGTACTCGTTGGAACCAATTTAGTCAGGAAAAGAAAGAAGAAAAAGATTTAACGTATGATAACTAGATAATTCAATGTTGAATCTGGGTTATTACTTAGTAATAGTTCCAAAAGAAGAAAGGACAGCCTCCTACAATATTTTTCCTTCTTGCTTCCATCACCAAGAGGGGGAATCTTTGTGTATAGATGATGTGGAGGAGAGCTCTGAGAGTCTCCACTTGACTGTGAGTAGGAACAACCTACCTCAAAGTTTTATTTTTTAAACCAACACATATATTTTAACTACAGAATGCATGCTTAATGAAAAGCCTTGGAAAACACTGGAAAGTCCAAAGAAAAATAGTGCATGTAATTCCATCAACAAGAGATGACCAGTATTCCTACTCATATTTTGGTGACTGCTCTGATGATGTACCGTTATCCAAACTGCATAGCAGAGAACAGTAATATAAGAGAAGTACACACACACACACACACACACATACACGCACGTACATACGTACACACGTAAATGTCAGTGGGAATATCATTTTAAGAATTAAGGGTAGGATGACTATCTTATTTTTCTCAGCATATTAAGTAGTCAGCCCTGTATCTTACACATGGTATCTGCTCAATAAATGTTGAATCAAATGTTTGTTAAATAAAGCAGGAAAAATATTTTTATGGTAATGAATTAGATTATCTGATTGTTAAAAGCATTAAAAAAAAATAAAGGTAAAAGAAGGGCAGAAATTTGTGAACTTCATTTAGAAGACCTAAAATGTGACCTCAAAAAAAAAAAAAGGCAACAAAATTCTGTGATTTCTCTTTCCATTTTAGTGCTAGATAATCTTTCCAAAGGGGTCTCCTAAACTCAATTCCACTGCCTCTCCAGTTCCACTTAATGATAAATATTTCCTATTCTTACTGTATTTCATATAGTTAATCATATTGGAAAATATAGGGGTCAAAGATTATGTACATTTCCACTTGGATAAAATATCACCAGTATTGCCAGTCAAATTGAAGTCTTGCAGAAAAATCTTCTTCCATCTTTCCTAGAATCAACAGTTTATATTCCAGAGGCAGAATACAAAATAGAGGAGGACATCGGGGAGCTTTTGATTCCTGTAAGACGGTCGGGAGATGCAAGCCAAGAACTCACAGTCATTTGCTCTACACATCGAGGTATGAGGCTTTGCTGGTACTGATATCCAGGAATAGGGTCTTAGTACAGGACCGCGGTGATGCTGGAGGTGGCTGGGTGGTGACCTCTGCTCCTTGACTCCATGCAACACTGTGTGGGTGCCCTAACTGCTCTGAGCTGATCTCCACCAGGGATAAAATTATACTCAAAACTGGAATTCAAAACCTCTGTTGTGACTATACACAAAATTTTGTGAGGGTCAAATTAGACATTTTATATAAAATAGTGTATATATGCTGGTAGAAAGTATAAATAAGGATTCTTAAATTTTAATAGTCATCATTGCATAAAGGAAACAACATGAAATGGTCTGTATACACCACTCAGTCGCTCTTCTTCGCCTCCCTCCACCCCTCCAACAACTAAAAATCCTCCCCAATCACAGGCCCAGCTGTCCTCACAACTCAAAACAAGCCATTCTTTCTGACCTTGCCATTCTGTACAGTCAAAATTTAGCTCTCCTGTGTCCACTCATATCTTCTAACTCATTAGAACTATGTAATAGACAAAAATGATGGAACTATATGAAAACCATCCAAATGAGAGCAAGAATAGGCTATAAAAGTAAACTACACTCTTCTACACTCACACCAGCATCTCACTTCTGACAGCAGACCTGTGCAGGTTTTCCCCACACTAAGCAATTCTCCAGTTTCTGCAGATATCCAACTAGATGTCCTGAAACTCTATTCAACTCTGACACGATCTACCTGGAGATAACACAGAGCCCACATGTTACGGGCTCTGTCCCACAAGACCGCCCCCACTTCAGATGCCAATAGCAAGTACAGGTTGTCACCTGTGCTTCTGATCAACAGGGTATAAACTGGAGGTTCCCACCACCCCCTCTTTGGATTCGATAATTTTCTAAAACAGCTAACATGACTTGGGAAAACAGTTTACTTACTAGATTACAAGTCTATTACAAAGGATACAACCCAGGAACAGCCAGATGAAAGAGATGTGTAAGCTAAGGTCTGCTGGAAGGGACACAGAACCACCATGCGCTCTCTGGGCACTCATCCTCCCGGCACCTCCATGTGTGCAGCAACCTGGAAGCTCTCTGAGCTCCTTTGGCTGGAATTTTTTTTATGGAGGCTTCATTACGGAGGCATGATTGATGAATTCATTGGCCTTTGGTGATTAACTCAACCTCCAGCCCCTCTCCTGTGCCTGGAGGCTAGGGAGTGGGGCTAAAAATTCCTACCCTTTAATCACCTGGTTGGTTTCCCTGGCAACCAGTCCCCATCCAGAGGCTCTCCAGGAGCCCCAGCACAGTCATCTCATTAGAATACAAAACAACCCATCGCTTTAAAGTCTCTAAGGGTTTTAGGAGCTGTGCGCCAGGAAATGGAGATGACCAAATGTGTATTACTTATGTCCAAGGCTAATTTATTCAGAGCTCACAGTAGCAGGAGGGTCAGCCACCATCTCTAGCATTCAGCAGAGACTCAAAGGCAGGCAGAGGAGTGAAAAGCTTTATAGTGAAAAAAAAGGGGAGTCTTCAAGATAAACCCTGATTGGAGGCTGTCAGCTTGGGAAGCTGGATGCACTCTGTGTAACTGATTAGGGGAGCATGTTTGGCTTTCTCTAGTTGGTCCCAAATTGGAAGCTGGGGCAGAAATTAGAGGAACTGGGAATTGTTAAGTCCTGACCAATTGGGGCCGATTGTTAACAGCAGTTGTGGTTTGACTTCCTACACTAGTTGCTGCAGATTGTAGGTCAGAGTTCTATTTTTATGCATGGTCTGACCACTCTCCTTTCGTATATCCAGTCTGTTGAAATCTCTGCTCACACTTGCTAAACATCTGACAATGCACAACCCCCCCAGTAAAAAATTATCTGTTCAAAATATCAGCTTCGGGGGTGGGTACAGCTCAGTGGTGGAGTGCATGCTTAGTGTGCACGAGTCCTGGGTTCCATCCCCAGTGCCTCTGTTACCCCAGAAGGGGAAGGCCTCGGTTCTTGTCTTGCCAGAGAAGAGAAGAATTCAGATGGGAGACAAAAGCATTGTGTAGTTTAAAATTCTTAAGATTTTATTAGCAAAGCAAAAGTATATGTCCAAGAGCGGAAGACAGGCTGATCCAAGAGAGGATGGCAGCTCCGGTCTTTGTCACTCTGTCTTATACCTTCCTTTAGGGACGATCTCTTAATTGATTGATGGCTCTTGCCCCTGGATTGCTTAGTCATGTCCAACCTCCTTACCCATCATGCACACAGAAAAATCCACAGTGGGTGGGGAGTGTTCCTAAGCCACAGTGCTAATTATATTACAGTGAGTATTGGATCATGTCCAGTTAGGTCCTTGTCACTACCGTGCAGTTGCAGCCATCTGGTCCCAGCTGGTTTCTTGCTGGCACTCATTCAGAGAAAGTAAAGCCCCTTATGCTGAAGGCGGGCATATCACCATCTTCCAGACCTTCCTCCCTGTCCTCCACCTTATCAGCCCAGTGCCCCCACTTATCTAACTACCTAACACCTTCATTTGAAAAATAGAAAAAAAGAAAATATAAGTCAATTTTTAAAAAACAAAAAAATCTCAAAATATCAGTAGTGCCAAAGTTGAGAAGAGGAAAAAGAATAAATTCTCTGCCTCAGAGGACAGGGGATTTGGCAGTAAGCACACAACTTATTCTGAGATACTCGAAACCAACTACAAGGACAAGGCTTTCCAGCACAGCTTCAAGATCTTCCTGTTTGTGTTTGGTTGTATGTTTAGAGTCGGACAGCCCAGTAACCTGTCCTTTAACTAAGGCTCCCTTCTTGAAGGCATCAGATACCGCCAGCTACATGTAACTTCAGCAGTTCCTAAGTTTTACCGTGGTGTTACCTCGTGTGGGAAAAGCAACAAGAAGAAATAACACAGCAAGGCAGTCCTTTGGGTCTTCTTTGTCAGCTGATCCCTGGGAGGACGTCCCAGCACTCTGTTCCAGGTCCACTCAGGGCTCTAGCTGGGGTCTTACAAAGAATGAGGGTTCACAGGGCAGTGGCTGCAGGTGGGCAGAGCAGCTGTTGGAGGAAGGACCCTCTTCATCTGCCCTAGGGTTCCAGCTGGGCTGCTTCCGGGACTGGTGGCATATTCCCTGTCCACAAGCGGAGCGTCTGGAAGACAATGATTCTAGGTCTCTTAGATGTGAGTAGGAGAAATGAAGTGGAAAATGGCCCAACTTGGAAGATAATGTATAATTAATAAATAGAAAGGGGCCATCCTTCTGCCTCTGGAAAGAGCTACACTGTGAAAGGACAAGCAGAGGGAACCGGGGAAGTGCACAGTGTCTGGCAGCAAACCAGCCAGGATACAGGGATGCCTCCTCCCCAGAAGGTTGAAGCTACACCCCAGCTGAGCTTCCCATAAGGGGTTCAGGTTCAAGGGCTGGTGTTCCCGGAAAGCTCCCTGTGTCCCTGGCACACAACTCAGACTCTTTGGCACCTGAGCTTTAACCCTTGATTCCTCACACAAAGGACTATTCTCACACAAAGGACTATTCTCACACCTGCAATAAAAATAAAGGAGAGAGAGAATATGACGGGGTCAGGGTCCTTCCCTGGAGCACGAAGCCACGGTGTGCACACTCCAATCCTGATTCTCGTACACCTCTGTAGAATTGTAAGACAGAGAGCACTTGTACAATTTTAATGCACACTCAAGCATCATTATGGCATCTGTCTTTACCTACTCCCCTCAGACAATTAAATATCTCAGAGGATAAATTCAATTTGGTTATTTAAACTTTTCTGCAAGCCTTGTTAAAACAAATGTCTACCGATTATGCATTTTCATGAATAAAATAAACATGACTCATGTATAAACAGTTGAATGGAAAGCAGACTCACGCTCTATATATTAATAGTGATTCACAGATACAACCGTGTAATAATACACTTGCAAGCAGATGAAAGAGGCAGATTTATGCTGCGTTTTCATGGGAATCGGAAGGTCCCCAAATGTATTCTCAGACAATGATGTGGAAGTATTGTATTTTAAAGAAAAAATTGGGAGAAGAAGAAGAGCTGAAGGAATAAACTCTCTATCATTGGCTGAGAACTATTGCTCTAAATTGTTTTAATCTCCAGGATATATTGGAGAAGGATGTGCAAATTACACAGTTTTGGGCCCTGTTTTATTCTCAAGATAATCATCTTTTTCTTTTCAATAGTCACTTTCTCGTTGGGAAATTGCTCGTCTTGGAAAAATAGCCAATGAAGAACAAGCCACTAGAACCTAAACCCAATAAAACAGAAACAGTATTGAATCATCCTGTGGGTTTGTTTTTTTTTTTCACCCGGTGGTTTTGGTCAGTGCAAAGTCAGATATGTTGAGGTTTTTAAAACAATCAACTTTATCCAGTTGAAGGGACTGTGGTAAACCACAGCCATGGACCACCCCACGTCTGTGATTAGGTTGTTTCTCTGGGTCAAGTTAGGAGGAGGTAGAAAGCAGGTTCCAAGCACATCCAGGCAAAAGACTTTCTCCTTTGCCTAAAAAAAAAGAATCTGTTTTTATTTATTTAGGTATCAGTGTTTTTATAGGTTTTAGAAGTTATACCTTGCATCTCAAAGGGGTTCTTTGGATGATTTAGAAGTCCCTTGACTGAAGGTCTGCCAAGGGTTAATCCTTAGTTTTTTGTTTATCAGAACGTGTCTTCACTTCAACCTCAGTCGTGAAATTCTAGGTGGACGGTTACTTTCTCCCAGCATTTTGGAGTTATTATTCCATTGCCTTCTGCCTCCCATTGTCTTGCTAAAAAGTCTGCTTTTGGTCTAAAAGTCGTCTTCGTTGTGATCTATCTTTTCTATGCATTTTAAGATCCTCTTAAAATTATCTGAATCTGTGAAAGACCTGGGAGCTTTACTTGAAGATGTTTTCCTCCAAGGCAGATTTGCGTGGCTTATCCAGGGATCTGAGAGCAGTGCTGACCCAGAAATACTCCTACTCCCATGCGTCCCAGGCCAGATCGCAGAGTTTCAGATTCATCTCCCTGGTGGTGCCATAGGTCCGTGGCCCAGTCTCCCCTGTAGTGCTGATTCTGAATCCCAGCTTGAGTGGGAATCTCTTCTCTAGCTGTAGTGTTTTGGAGTTTGGGGTTTTAAGGTGTTCTTTTTGGTTTTGCTTGGTTTTGGCCCTTGATGATTTCCCTTACCTCCTGTGAGCACAGAAAAGCCAGAATAATTATTTCTTCTAGATGTTTTGCTGTGGGAGAGCATCTCAGAATACCTAGCCAGCCAAACTGCTGGGAACAGATGTCCCAGACGACTCTAGACAGAAGCTCCCATGCTGCTCCAGCCCTGTTTCTCCTTTCTCCACTTCTCTCCACTGACTCCCGCACCTCCCCCAAGTCAAGGACCCCCCTGAGCATGAAATGAACTGTGCCTGGGGCTTCTGACACTGCCTACTCTGACCAGGAGTTTGATGCGATGTTTTTTACAGAAAGGCAGTATCTTGTCTTGCTGCCGTATTAAAAATATACATTAAAGGAAATTTGTCTATTTAAAAGAATTTGTAATTGAGTAATACAATAAAGACAACATGGGGAAGTTAAAAAATGCTCTGTTGGGAGATGGAACTTTGACTCCTAGACAAGACACTGGGGTGTTCTCTGCCTCGATTTCCTCATTGATAAAGTATCCTAGCCACCTCATAAAGTTATCAAATGCCGTGCTATAGTGATTCAGTCACCCTTTAATGTGGTTTCTTGAGAGATCTTTCTCTCTGACTCTAAGCATCATTTATGGTTTTTATAGAGCAAGTGTACTATGTAGCCGCAGAGACTGAGCCATAGGCACCCTCTGTAAAGCAACAATTAATTTTTAAAATAATTTCATAGATTCTCAGACTCCCTGTCTGAGATGGGCATGGAGGGGAAGCCTATGCTGCTGTCATCATGGATGGAGTGGCATGCTGGATCCAGCCAGTACTCCTCACGAGAGCCAGTTGTGTGCATCTCTTCCCAACTCTGGGTTCAGTAACTTCACATTGATAGTGAAACTGGCCATGGTGGGAATATTTACATGACAAAAATCAGCCAAAGCTACAAATCAGGGATTTTGTGTGGCTTTCTGGTTTGTTTCTTAAACATTTAGCAGCATACCACCATGTTAGTCTGAAATGAATTCTTTGGTTTTAACGTTAATTTTAGAGAATTAAACCCCTCCTCAGTAAGACGGTTCATCCTGCCCCATAATCTACCCCTGCAAACGACGAGGGACGTAGAGTCAGTGCCTTCTGAGCAAATCCTCAGGAGTCACTTTGGAAATAATTCTCATTTTTAAACAAGCTATATTTATACAGGCGGCACACACTCACAGATGACAATCTGTATTTGTGTTGATTCTATTAGCAAGAAGAAGGTGGACGTCGGTGTTCGCATGCATATATGCACGTACCATAGCTATAAGCAAAAGAGACCCTTGCTGGACCTAGAGTGTCTGACCTAGGAGCTCACTGTCGTACCCGCAGTTGCGTTTTACTAAGGAGAAGTGTGGTGGGAAACACTTAGGATTTTCGAAAATTACTTATTTGGTGTATTGAGTTACTGCACAAAATCTCTGTGTCCTAAGTCTGGTCTGTCTGGGTCTTTTCAATCGCTGTGGCTACTTCTTGCTCTTTCAGCTCTAAACCTGTGCATTGCTACGTTTTTAATACTGCAAGGGAAATGCACTTACACTGCTGATGGGCTTGTGAGATGGTACAGCTGCTGTGGGAAACAGTATAGCAGATCCTCAAGAAACTACAAATAGAATTACCATATGGTCCAACATATATCCCACATCTGGGTATATATCCAAAAGAATTAGAAGCAGGGTCTCAGAGAGATATTTGCACACCCCTGTTCATAGCAGCATTATTCACAGTAACCAACAGGTGAAACAACCGACATATTCATGGCTGGTTGAATGGATAAACAAGATGTGGTGTGTCCATACAATAAAATAGTATTTATTCAGCCTTAAGAAAAGAAGGAAAGTCTGACACATGCTACATTGAGGATGTGTAGGTAGCATGAGTCAGAATTTGAGGACATTATGCTACGTGAAATAATAAGCCAGTCACAAAAAGACAAATACTGTATAATTCCACTTTTACCCAGTACCTACAGTAGACAAGTTCATAGAGACAGAAAGTAAAACGATGGTGTCCAGAGACTGGGGTGAGGAGGAAATAGGGAGTTGTTTAATGGGTACAGAGTTTCAGTTTTGCAAGATGGAAAAGTTCTGGAGATGTTTCACAATAATGTGAATAGGCAACCCTACTGAACTGTACACCTAAAAATAGTTAAGCTGGTAGGGGAGGGTATAGCTCAGTGGTAGAGCACGTTCCTAACATGCACAAGGTCTGGGTTCAATCCCCAGTGCCTCTGTTAAAATAAACAAACAAACCTAATCACCTCCCCCCAAAAATAAAAATAAAAATAAATTTAAAAAAAATAGTCAGGATGGTAAATTTTAGATTATGTTCATTTCCCACAAGGAAAACAAGTCACTAAATCCCAGAAACCCCTCCTCTAAGTATTTACTCAAGAGAAATAAAATGATACATCTACTCAAAGACCTGTGCTTGAATATTTATAGCAGCATTATTCAGAATCACCAAAAACTGGAAGCAACCCAGATTTTCAACTGGTAAATGGGAAAACAAATTCTGGTGCAGCCACACAATGAGGAGCACTGTTTAGGAACAAAAAAGAAGAAAATCCTGATGTATCAATACATCTTCAACACATAGTGCTAAATGAAAGGAATCAGGCACAAAAGACTGAAAACCGCATGGTTTCATTTCCATGAAATTGTCATAAAGGCAAGTAAATCTATAGTGACAGAAAATGGACGAGTGGTTTCCCGGGCTGGGAGACAGGGAAGGAGAGATTACAAGGGGTACACATTAACTTTGGTCAGTGGGTAAAATGCTCTACATTATGCTTGTGGTCATGGTTACATGACTGCATATATTTGTCAAAACTCATCAAATGGTGCATTTAAATTGGGGAATCTTAATGTGTAAATTATTATTACAGAATTTTAAGTGTACTGCATCTAAACTAAAATTGATCAATCCTGTACTCCTTGTAAAATAAGTAATTTTGTGGCTGTATTTTGGTGTCATGTGAAGAACTCTAGGCAAGATGTGAAGGTCAGATTACATAGATGGCACTGACAGCTCTGCCACTAAGGGAAGGGCAGGGGCAGGGGATAGATTCTCTGGTTATAATTTTATCTGTACTTCAGTTTTCCAGTCTATAACAGGAACAAATTAAGTTAAACCAGACCCACCATCCTATGATCCTTCAGCTTATTTAGCCCCTAATCTAAACAAACTTTATGCTGGTGCAGCCATTGTGGAAAACAGTATGGAAATTTCTCAGAAAACTAAAAATAGACTTACCATATGCTCCAACAGTCCCACTCCAGGCATATATCCAGAGGCAACCTTAATTCAAAAAGACACCTGCACCCCAATGTTCATAACAGCCCTATTTACAATAGCCAAGACATGGAAACAGCCTAAATGTCCATCAACAGATGACTGGATAAAGAAGTTGTAGTGGGTGGGTGTGTGGGTGTGGGTGTGGGTGTGGGTGTGTGTGTGTGTGTGTGTGTGTGTGATGGAATACTACTCAGCCATAAAAAATAATAAAATAATGCTATTTGCAGCAACATGGAGAATGTCATTCTAAGTGAAGTAAGCCAGAAAGAGAAAAAAAAATCACATGATATCACTTATATGTGGAATCTTAAAAAAAAAAAAAAAAAAGTAAAACTTATGCAATATATACCCTATTTAAAGACCACTAACTGTGGATCATGTTAGAACAGCAGGATCTGTTCTTAAAGCCTTGTAATTATAATATTAATATTTGTGACTGTAAGAGGTAAGTGTGCCTTATAATTCAGATAGCTCTTATCTAAAAATAGTTTGAAGAAAACTCAGTGGGGAGTGGGCTTCCTGTTCAGAACTCCATGTCTTCTCACCTTCTCTGTTCCATCTCCTATTTCCATAGGTTCTGCCACAGGCACCCTACCTCCCACAGTGTTATCTTTCTCTGACTACATCTCACGTCCAAAAGACCACACTAGCATCCTCCATTTTGACAAGGATGAAGTTGAGAACACCTGCCGGGTCCTGATCATCGATGACTCCCTCTATGAAGAGGAGGAATCCTTCAGCGTTTCACTGAGCCTGCCAACGGGAGGGCAACTGGGGGCCAGATACCCCACTACCAAGGTGGTTATCCTCGCTGACCGTGATGATGGTAAGTCCATTTCCTCCTTTCCATTCTTGGCAATAACTACCTTCTTCTCATACTTTCCCTCAACAGTTGAAAGACAAATCTAGCTTAAATGATCTTTTAAAGGAATTTTTTTTTAATTGAAGTCAGTTACAATGTATCAGTTTCTGGTGTATAGCACAATGTCCCAGTCATGCATATACATACATATATTTGTTTTCATATTCTTTTTCATGAACGGTTATTACAAGATATTGAATATAGTTCTCTGTGCTCTACAGAAGAAATTTGCGTTTTTATATCTATTTTTATATTTAGTGGCTAACATTTGCAAATCTCAAACTCCCAAATTTATCCCTTCCCACCCCCTTTCCCCGGTAACCATAAGATTATTTACCATGTCTGCTAGTCTGTTTCTGTTTTGTAGATGAGTTCATTAGTGTCCTCTTTTCTTCTTTTTTTGATTCCACATATGAGTAATATCATATGATATTTTTCTTTCTCTTTCTAGCTTACTTCACTTAGTAATGACAATCTCTAGGTCCATCCACGTTGCTGCAAATGGCACCATTTTCTTCTTTTTTATGACTGAGTATAAAGGAATTTTCGATACTGTTCCTTTTCCAAAGGTGCTGAGTAGCCTTTCAAATACACAGATATCACCAGCACTAAGGACAACGTAGCAGTGCAGGAAGATTAAATATTTGTATATGCGTTTGTTCAAATAAAAAAAGCACATCCCAAGGAAGAGACCTAAGACTGATAAGGAAGCTGAGAAGAGGACCTAGATTAGGTATCTGATCACCCACCAGGACTGCCCCACAAGGACACTCATCTTCACAGGACAGGGAGCCTCCCTCACAGCAAGTACATGAGTCTTCAGATGGTCTAAGGGTACCATGGAGCTCCATATGTAGGCATCCAGACTTCTCTTCCAGCCCCACCTGGCAGGGATTTTGGCTCCAGTCCCATCTGAAACTCAGAGCTAGAGAAGAAGAGAGGGCTCCCCACTGCTCAAACTGTAAGAGGTAAGTGTGCCTTATAATTCAGATAATTCAACCCCTCCCACCCTCAGACTCAATAAGAATCAAGCCCAGTATTATTTTCTTAAGTCTCAATTGCCTTTTCTACAAGAAGCACTCCTAAGAGAAAATATTGATGAAGGTGGGGCCAGGATCAGACTATTTCATTACTAGTCTCAAATTAGGTTGCCCACTTCATCTCCCCAACATGTGTCTGCCAGGACTTGAGGGCTGTGAGTTGCTGTGTTCAGATCTAGGCAGGATTGGACTGGTCTCCGATTACAGAGCCCAGGTTTGTGTGATACAGCACAGAGCTTCCATGAGGCGAGAGCTATGTCAAGAGATAAACCAGATCAAGTCGAGGTTGGAGAGTGTATATACTCTCTAGTTGGGGATGGCCAAATGTATCATATATTAAGTTGTTCTAGAACAAAGGAAAATATGAGTGAGATTAAAGTTCGTTTGTTTTTAGTTAGTTTAGTTGGTCTCCTAAATGCGTTTGCTTGTTGATATCACACCTGTGGACAAGATCTCAAAATGTACAATAGGCCAGTTTTGGTCCACTGAAAAAAAGTTGTCAAGCACTAAGTTCAGTTCCAAAACATATTTTCACAAGTATCAAGGGCTAGGAGTAAGTATAGACCCTGAAGTCTATGTTCTGTTCATCGTGTACTTTCTTTTCAAAAATTGCCCCGTTAGATTTAAGATAGTGATTGTTTTTCTTAAAATAAGGTGTAGGAATTTTCAGTATACGCCATAGAAATTTAGCATTTGTATTAGATTTTCTGTTACACCAAAGAGAGATTAGGGAGTGTCTACTAAGACTATTAACCTTGACTATGTAGTTTTTTGGAAAGAGAAATGTTACAATCTTATATATAAATTATCTGTTGTTTTCCCCACAGAAGAAAAGGAGGCTCTGAGTAAATTTAACTGGTTTTGACTTCTGAAAAATCACTGCATAACCAAGAAAAGAATGACAATATGGTGTGATGTGGTGTTTGAAGCCTAATTGAAAGACGAGATTTTTTTTCGAAATATCAGGGTTAGGATTAGGATTATGGCTAGCGTACCTACCTCTTACTGAGACGTCAGGAAAGGGTTACCTGGACCAAGTTCTAAAGACCAAGAAGTTGTTAGGCAGGCAAAAGAGAAGAGAAAGAAGCAAAGTTATGGAGGCAGGGACTTTTTTTTACACTGTTCTATATTCTCTTCTTCATAGTAGCTCTTTCCTTTATGACTACTTCTCAGTTTTCTATAGTGATGTGGAATTAACATGAAAAAGTTGACATCTGTATCCAAATAGCTTCAAATTCCTCTTCCCTTCACTGCCACACCTTTTCCTGAAGCCAAAGAGTGATGCCAGTACCATATCAGTTCTCTTTCCCTGCCGGACCTAGTTATAGTCAAAGTACGCAAGGGAAGAAATGGGAGAGAAAGGAAGGAGATTGGGGAGGGAGATGATAGAGTGAGGAAAGGTTGAACTGGGGGCTCTTGAATCTGGGGTACCACTACCTGTCCAGGTAACCTTGGGCAGGTGAAGGTATAGAGGTTCCGTTTCCCACTCCATAAAATAAGGAGGTTTCAATGGGTTATCGCCTGAGATCCTTCCAACTCTGTCATTTGATCATTCTTGAAGTCATCTTAAGATCTGCAGCACAACCCACACTTATGAAATGAAGTATCCTGTAGACTATTTGAGTTTTTTCATTAAAATGTTATCATGGACTTTAAAAATCTGTGCCAAAATTTTATTCCTAACAAGTCAGAAAAAGAAAGGAGCTAATCACTGAACTTGAATGGTCTTGTGATTTAAGCTGTTCATTTTGTCTTCTGTTTCTCCAAGGCCTCTCCCTAGTAAACGAATTCTTACTGTTTGACTCATGCTCTGCTTTCCTACTTGGGTGCTGGGAGACCCCAAAATAATGTGTCCATACCCTACATAGTCTTTTATGCTTTAACATTTTCCAAGCATACACTGCATTACACTTTGATAAAGAATTTGATTTTGTGTTTTAAAATCATCCCCAAAAATTAAAGCAAAAGAAAAGAGTAAGATTGTACACTTTGCTATAAGCTTAGAAAAAGCCAGTGTCCTCTGATTGACACCCTCTCCTTAAAGGAGACTCCACATGGACAGCAACTTCATAAGCAGGATATTGTTTGATGAGCGTGGGATCCTAGCAACACCATCAAGTCAATAGAACCAACTCTGTCTTGAGCAGAAACAACAGAATGGTCTTGTGATTTAAGCTGTTCATCTTGTCTTCTGTTTCTCCAAGGCCTCTCCCTAGTAAATGAATTCTTACTGTTTGACTGTCCTAGACCCTCACGGTCCATAGTCAAAATATTCTTTCTCTTAACATGGCTGAAAACAAGCAGCCCATTCTTTACGTTCTTTTGGTTGCGTTCTCTTTCCTAGGTTCCATGCAGAGTGAATGTGAGCTGAAACAGTTGGTCATGCTACAGATGTGACCGTAACTTACCTAGCCCCCGTCTCCTGAAGCTGCAAGGTGACATTACCGTAAGCCCAGCATGACTCTACCCAGTGACTGCCCTGTAACATCTCAATCTCCAGGGTCAGAATTAATGCCATTTCAGATACTAGTTCTGCAAACTATGAAGGTGTGATGTCCTCCATCCCCCTGTTCAGGTGCCCCACAGGCACCCATTTACCCACTGTCCTTGGATGACTTCTATGGGTGCTGCTTTAGTCTCTAGACTATAGATAGTCACAGATTTTGCCACTCATGATGCTAATGGTTCCTTTGAATGGTGCCATTTATTTTGGCCTTGAGGAAACAATCACAGTGATTATTAGCTTGATTATACTGCTACTCGATTATAGTCTTTTGGAAGCGAAATGACAATTTCCCTAATTCAGTTTTTAAGCATTAAGCATTGATCAGATTCTAACTCATGGTATATCATGGGAAGCAGTTTAGTTGTCCTTTCAGCCAGAGATAAAAATGTGTGTCTGATGAAATGGACAATTTAAGAAAAAAATTGGGGAAAGTGCACATTTTCCAGGGTCAGGATTTTACATGTAATTTGGCCCTGTCTGAGCACTTGTTAAATACCGCTAATGCTTTCTTCGTGCAGAAGTGTCAAGTCCATCATCTGGTAGCAAAAGCACATTTTCCTTTGGGCCAGGTGATGACACAATATCCAGCAGCCTAACGATGTACCCCAGCAGCTCCAGGGTTGGAATTAGGATGAAATGTTTTTGTTCTGTTTAGCTAGACTCTGGGAAATGTTTGGCTTCCTTAAACAGAGATCAAATAGCCCCTTGTCAAATAGATCACCTGCAGGAATGCCTCTGTAAAAGCAATTGCCAAGGGATAGTGCTAAGAAAAGAAATGGTACGGACAGAGGCAACCTAACAACCGAGGACCCTGCACTGCCATGGGACCCATTATAAAAAAAAATCAGCTCCTGAGGGCAGAGGCCACAGAATATGGCCAATCAGTGTTAGCTGAACATATGCTCCTTAGACTTCACATGCATGCACCTGGCTTAAGACGCTAGCTTCCACCTGCCCCGTAACAGGGGCAAGATGGAGCTGAGGGCACTTGTTAATTACCACTGTGTGTCTGTTCTGTATACGAACACTTTATAGCAGGTCCCTGCTTATCTGCTGAAGACATTTCCTTCCATTTTCAGGATGTGATTTGAAAACTCTTGTAGTCTGCCACAAAAAAAAAAATGATGTCATTTCACAGGGGGCTATTAATTTTGTCCTGAAGAAATAAGATTTTTATAACATGCATAAAATTTGCCTATAAAGATTGCCAGCTAGATTAGTGTCTTTGTCATTAAATGGACGTCTAACACAATGGTGATGGATTTAAGAAAACACTGTAAGGGAAAATTATGCATAAACAAAGTGTCATTTTGGCAAAATCAGCACATCCAACTTTCTTTAAAAATGTGGTTAATACTGTTGCTATGGACCAAGATAAACTTCAGCACATTAAGTGTTTTTTTAATAATAATTCCCCTCATTTATTTTTGTCCTT
Organism: Camelus dromedarius; assembly: GCF_036321535.1. Lineage (NCBI taxonomy): Eukaryota > Metazoa > Chordata > Mammalia > Artiodactyla > Camelidae > Camelus > Camelus dromedarius. The sequence goes on from NC_087436.1 coordinate 21,140,534, forward strand.
TTCTGCTATTATAAAATTTATATACGGTGAATGCACATATTGTAAGTGTACCACTGGATTAATTTTGATGGTTACAAGTACCTGTGTAAATACTACATAGTCAAGAATCTTTCCATCACGTCAGAAAGCACCCTTGTTCCCCTTTCTAATTAATTCTGTCCCATGTTTGGATTTTTGTTACCATAGATTTATTTTCCCCGTTTTTGTACTTCATATAAGTGGAATCATAGAGGGTTGACATTTTTATTTTTCTGGCTTCTTTAATTCAACACTTTAATTTTCAACAACTTTAATTCAACTGTGAGATTCATTTAAATTGTTGCATATACCAGTGTTCCTTTTTTTAAGTCCCTGTCTAGAATTCCAGTCTGCAACTTCTGCATCATCAGCATCCCCCACCAGCATGCTACCTTTGTTACAATTCATGAACCTACATCGACACATCATTATCGCCTGGAGTCCATAGTTTACATTAGCTTCACTCTTGGTGTTTGAGTTTATGTGAGTTTGGACAAAAAAAAAAAAAACCCATGTTTTTAAAACTTGAAAGACATGTTGCTGTGCTGTAAACCCCAGGAAACCATTCGGAAAAATGAGTATCATTATGTCTTATAAGGCTAGTTATATTATAATACAATTGTTACAGGCTTTTAAAGTAGAAAATTTTTATTTCAGTTCTTATTCTTCAACTTGGGTACTTTAGTCCAATTTATGCAGCTTAAGTTTCATAAGATGTATTTTGGTTGTTTTGCCACTGTTACTTGCATGTATCTTAAATTTCTGGATATGCATGCTGCGTTTGACATTGTGATCACTCATATTTTCCAGTTTGCTTTAATCTCTTGATTTTCCTGGATCTACTCCTCTCTCTTCATCAGTCTCTCTCTTTTTTTTTTTTTTTTTTTTTTGAGCTCCTTCCCCTCTGCCAGTCACCCTAAGGGTTGATATCCCCACTACAGTTCTCTTTACTCATTCACTTTGTATGGTCATACCATCTAATACAGGATTGACCACAACTTCTGTGCTTAGGACCCCCAAATCTCATCTGCAGCCCTGATCTGGTTTTTGAACTCCAGGTTCACACATGAAAGCCTTTCTAACCCTGACCAAGACTGTTTCCCCTCCTATATTTCCAGCTGAGTTAATGATGGTCCCACCCTCACACCTGCAGGGCATCCCAGAAGCCACCTACATCCACTCACTGGCTGCTGCTCAGGACACTTACCACATCTATCTCTTCCACTCCATCCCTAGTACGTGCATAGTTCAAACCACCCTCAGGTCTCACTTGGATAATTGTGATTACTTCCTAATCAGCAGCCCTAACTCTTCCTTAAATCTGTGGCTCCCACTGAAGTTAGACAGGTGTAGAGAAAACAAAAAACCAGCCACCTTACCACTGCTTAAAATTGGTTCCCACATTCTACAGAGAGTCTAGAAAGTGAAGTCCCATCTGCTTAAAATGGATCCAGGTTTCTGCAGGATCTGGCAGGACTTTCCACTCTAAACTCATTCTCTGCTTTCCTCCGCTCTCACCTGACACATTTCTAAGAAACACACTCTTGTTTTCCTCCCAAAATGCTAGGATTTTTCATGTTTCTGTGCCTTTTTTCATATTAGCCGCTGTTTGGAACATTCCTCCCACCTTTCTCATTGGTCAATTCCTATTTATTCAAGTCCAGCACAGCGTTATTTCTCTTAAGCCTTCACATTCTGAGCCTCTAGATGGGTTCCTCCTCTTGTCAAAGCACTCAGGGTTTAGCTGATTGGCATTGATGTGGCTGTTCTGTTATGTGAGAAACACCTCAACAGCAAGGATGCCCAGCTCTGTACATCCCCAGTAACTAGCACAGTTAGAGCACATAGAGAGGATGCTCAACAGGTGTCTCTTTAACTGAACTAAAAAAAATTAAATTTGATTTCATGAAGCCAGATGCGGAAGAACTGATGTTGACTCATAGGCATTGCCTCTTTCTTTTCAAAAAATTCAGAAAATATTTAAATAAGCTGTTCTAGAATTTTTCTAGAGACTAACTTTACAAGTTTGTTTCTAGAATCTATTTTTTCTTCTGAAATAACTGAAAAAAAATTCTCCTATTCTCCACCTTTTGGCATCTATCCTGATCCAGGTAGTTTGACCAAGTTTACCAATAAGTTTGTCACTTCACCTGCAAGTCCATTTTGGATCTTGGCATGAAATTTTTCTGAATCTGGACATTGAATTCATTTTTAATGATGGTTATATCTCTTTTGAAAGCTTCACTTCCTGCCTTGTCACATTTCTCCTTCCTATTTCCATTTAAAGAACAGTCTCTTTTGAAGGAGATAAAAACCCATCCAAGGGTGTGGAATCCATTTAACAGAAATATGATGTGGCCAAAACGTCATACTCTCAGAATTGCCCACCCTTAAGGGTTATTGCCAGTATCTCAGTTTTCTAGACAGGGCGAGGGTGAGGACGACCTGGAGGTGCTGCCGGGCTGCACAGAGCTGCCCTTTCCTCTCTGTCACCACATCTCCTGTTGCTCAATACGCAGAGCATCTTGGAAGAGTTTCGTGATTTTTCTTCTAAGTGACATTGTCCTCTTCTTATATCTTGTATCTTACTGTATTCAGAGAGGCTTAATTCTTACAATTTTTCTCTGAACAGTGATGTAACTCAATTTTTAAAAAAATCTTTCTTAGCTCTCTCCCTTCCCCAATACCAGACAGAATAAATTCTCTGCTTAAAAAAAAAAAAAAGAGCAGATAGCTTTGTCCAAACTTAAAAAAAAACTTTTGTAATAAGTTCAAAGTATATCAAAAGTAAATTAAGACGATCCACTTGATAAATTCCTGAGCACGTGTAACACACCAGCCCACCAGATGATGTGTTCCTAAGGGTGCAAAGTCATGTGGGATGTGGTCCCTGATCTTGAGATGTCTGGAGGGCTCTGACAAAAAAGCAGAACAGTGTGTTGGAATGGTGGCTTTAACATGATAGCTTTTCAAATTGGCACTAAATCACAAGAGGGGGTCCTAAGGAGACCATCTGAGATACAGTGAACGGGGTCTGGTTCTACCTGGAAAATCTCAGTGTAGGAGATAAACTTACTGGCTGCTTTGACAGATGAGCAGGAGAGAGAGACTACATTAGGGTTAGGCAATATTCCTAGAGTTTATCAAGGAAAAGGACGCAGGAAGGTTGCAGTGGACCAGATGTAAGCCATGCATGCGATAGAGAGCCAGGATGGACCTGTCTTAGCTCTTGTCCAAAAGCGCCACCTAGAGGGATGAACAGTCCCCAGCACGAGCACTGCCAAGTGCTAATGGTTGAGGAAGGACTGTGACCAGCCAGAATAGAGATGCAGTCATCTTCATCAAGGGAGCTACAGGTGAGAAATTCCCAACTATGGGAGTGAGAGATCTCCAGAGAGGACACAGAAGTGCCCATGAGAGACAGAATCTGTTTTCTTCCATCTTCTAAGACCAGGCCATTACAAATAATAATAATAATAATAATAATAATAATAATAATAATAATAATAATAATAATAATAATAATAATAATAATAATACCATTAAAAATTGTAATAATAATAATAATAAAGGGGTGCAGAACTCAGTGGTAGAGCATGTGCTTAGCATTCTTGAGGTCCTGGGTTCAATCCCCAGTACCTCCATTAAAATAAAAAACATTGGGGAGAGTTTGATATTTGCAAATATTAACTACTATATATAAAAATAGATTTTAAAAATTTCTTCTGTATAGCACAGGGGACTATATTCAATATCTTGAAATAACCTTTAATGAAAATATGTGTGTGTGTGTATATATATATATATGACTGAGACATTGTACAGTACACCAGGGATTGACACATTGTAACTGACTGTACTTCAATTAAAAAAAAATTAAAAGGCCAGGGAGTATGGTCACTATGATGATACCTGTCAAGAAAGACCTTTCCTGCTGCTCTTGCGTCTCCTCCCTCTTTCCTGCGCCAAGCTTGAAGGTATCAGAAACATCCATGAGCAACATTGGGAAGATGGAATGAAAGTTCTGAGTCAGAAGAGAAGATGACCCCATCCTTCTCTGAGTGCGGACCTCTCACCTGCGGTGCACCTGAGGCGAGCAACTAGCAGGTGTGACCAGTCACCATAGTTAGTGATGCAAAGTGTCCGAGGAGCACAGGGTAAGGGATGACTAACCTCTTGAAGGAAGTATGGATGGCTTCCCAGAGCACGTCACTCTTACTCAAGGTCTTACAGAATGGGGAGAAGTGTGTGAAACTGGCACATTGAACAGAGAGTTCCAGCTTAGAGAACACAACCAGCCAAGATGGAGGCCAAGATGACTCCAAGACGGAACCGAGAACCACACGCTGTCCTGGATGCATGTGAGCTGTTCAGTGTCACTAGGACACAGAACACAGTGTCAGGTGTGGTACCTGAGAACTCCAGAAAAAAACAGACTCGGGTCAGATCATGAGAGCTTTTGTATACCGTGGTAAAACTTTTAGTAAAACTCTCCACAACATTAAGGGATCTATTTTAAAAATATATCCTGAGCAAATAATACCTATTAAATTTGATTTCTACCTTCCAAAATTTAAATGTAATTCTGACGTGCTTCTCTGTTGTGTTCTACTTGCAAAAGTGTCATCTCTCTAATGTGGATTTTCTCTCTACTGTGTCAGGGATCATTCCTCTGTGGTGAAGCTGCTTTCCTGGGGTTTACCTTGTTGTTGTTGTTTTTTTTTCTGCCTCTGGATTTCACAGTCCAAAAAAAATGGTCATTTCAAAACCTTTTTCGTGGCAGTACATCCAGTGTTACAGCTAAACCTTGTGCTGTGAAAGGTCAGCTAAGTCCATAGGCTGCTTTTTGGAATGTGGAGAAGCGGATGGATGGGTATATCTGCTTGGCCAAATCTTGGCTTTTCCTCCCATTGGAAGCTGTGTTCCTCTCTCCCACCCACCCTCAGAGCCTGTTGCCCACACTGGCTTCCTTCAGCCTTCTCTTTCTAGGGGGACCTTCTTTACTTCTGGGGGTAGCATTTCCAGCATCTCAGCTGATAGGATACCTCAGATTTCTGTCTATCTTTGTGATAAGCAAATATTAGGGGAAAGGGCACGGCAGTCCCTGGATTCAGAACCCTGGCTGGACTGTCCCTTAACACAAAGAGCACTTCTCTCCTGAGAAAAAGCCTCCTAAATTCATCGCCGTCTTTTCCTCAACAGCAGCTGACTTGCCTGACTGATGGCTAGTTGGCCAGTTTTCCCCAACTGAGAAATTTCTTTGTGCAGTGGCGACCTCTTAAAGGAGAACAATGAGTGGAATTCTAACTAACTTTATCACACTACACATCCTGGAATCAAAGTTATGGCGTGAGACTCCTTGACGTGTTTTTTTTCCCCTGTGTTTTGTTTGTTTCTCCTCGAGCCTGTGGGATCTGTCAGGTCTGATGATTGTGACAAACATCCAGGGCCGAAGGAGACAGGGGGCCTGGGAGGCTGAAGCATTCTTAGTTTGTCCTTTGGTGTCTCCCTAGAGCCTGCCCTGCACTTTGGGGATGCTGAGTATCACGTCTATGGAAGTGCTGGCTCCGTGGAGGTGTGTGTCTGGAGGACGGGCACTGACCTTTCCCCAGTGTCCTCTGTCACCGTGCGGTCCAGGAAGACAGAGCCTGCATCAGCAGAAGGTGAGAGGGATGTTTAAATAAAGTAAGCTACAAAGAGAATAGGGTACAACACGGGGATTGTAGCCAATATTTTATGATAGATACAAATGGAGTATAACCTTTAAAAAAAAAAAGAAATATGTTTAAAAGATATTAAGGAAAAAAATAGCTCTCATTTTTTTAAAGCATGTAAGCAGTTGGGTGAGTCCTCAAAGGGAAAAGGAAACAAATAAAAGCAGCTGATTTGAAAATGGGGGTAAAAAATGTACAATTACCCAGATGTGCGTCTAGGGCGAAGTCCCATCCGTCAAGTGTAGCATGCCAAGTCTGTGTCAGTGGGCTCTGATTTAAAGTTTCTCCCACCTGAGCACAGAGAATGACTTCTGCTGTTTATAAAATAAAGAGAATATTCAAACAGTAGCCTTTACAATTTATTTGTTAACCACTTGCTTGTCATGGGCCCAAATTAATTTTCCAGAGTTGAGAATATTTGTAGATACTGTAAGCAGATCAGAAACACTATTTCAGACCAAGGCACACTGGGATGGCTGAGCAGGTCCCAGCTCCTGGGAGAATCCAGGCATCTTTTAACCCTGGAAGGGTAGGAGGGTTTCCCTCCTGATTCTTGGGCATTTTTCTTGGCTTCAAGCATCATGTCCTCACATCTCACTCACTGTACCTTTCTTGATATAGAAAATCAAGGTCTGGTTGGCAGTGGGGCTAAATGGTTCTGAATACCACTTCCTCTGGTGAGCCTGTCAGCTGCTTTACCAGGAAAACACACACAGACACACACACACACACACACACAGAGTAGGATTCAGCAGGAAGAGAAAAGGAAATTTCCATCTACATTGTCCCTCACATTTTCTCATTTGCCAACAGAGACATTGTAGTCTCCTGGGATATGGAAGGTGAGCCTAGCTCAGGACTAACATCATATAGATCCAAGACACACGAGAGTATTTTAAGATAGAAACTAAAATAAAAGCACAAATCCTGCAAATAAAATTCAGCAATCTAAAAACCTACACTAAGTGACAAGACACAAAGAGAAAATTTATCAATGAAAATGTGAACCCAGTTTCAGCATGTATGCAGAAATGGTCAAGGAAACTAAAGACAACTGGTTAGGTTTCCAGCCCAGAGCTTGCCCTTGGGAGAATTAACATGTAATACCACTTCATTGAGGGTGTTCCATCATGTTGTACGTGACACCAGTGATGGTCCTTAAGAGTTCTTTTGTTGTTATTGTTTTGCTTTTTTTTTTTTTTTTTTTGCTTTCCTTCCTTCCTTTTTTTCTTTTGTTTTCTTAATTTTCTTTCTTTATTAAAATTTTTTTTTAATTTTTAATTTTTAAAATTCAAGTCTTTATTTTTAAATTTTTAGTTATTTATTATTTATTTTTATTTTATTTATTTATTTATCATTTTCTTAATTTTCAGACAGAGCTGTTTCTCACTTTGTAAGGATTTGTGGAAACAAAAGAGAATAGACCAACTGGCTCACTGGACTTTTTTGTTTACGGTGGAGGAAAAAAATTAAAATTTATTTAGATAAATCCCCTTGCATACAAATAATGACGCTCCTGCTGGCTCTCAGGTAGGGATGGATTAATAATCCATGCTCGAGGTGGTGATTTGTGGGTTTAAACAGGAGACACGCAGAGGTAGCAGTTTAGACTTGGTTATCAGTAGAATCTAGTAAATACTTGACGTCTGCTCAGGTGGGTTAGTTAACAATAATAATTATGTGTCTGCATTTATAATATATCATTATTTATTACATAAATGATAATTATAATTTCTGTGCACTGAATGCCTACTGTTTGCCAGAGTCTGTGCTAACATCTTTGCTATATTATCTCTGATCTTCACAACAACCTTGTAAAGTAGCAAAAATTATCCCCATTTTGCAATTAAAGAAATTGAGACTCAAACAGATGAAACCACTTGTACAAGTAAGCACTGGAATTAAGATCTGAACCAAAGTGCATAGGATCCCAAGCCCTCTTTCCCTTACTCTCCTGCCTTGGTAATTTTCACGATAATCTCATTTTGTTTTTTCTTAATGTAATTATTTAATGGCTTTAAAAATTTTTATCCAACTCCAAACTTATAGCAAAGTAACAAATACAGTACAAACATTTTTTTTTCCTGAACCCTTGAGAGTAGGTTGACAGTCAACCTGGAACCATCTCTTCAAACACTCAGAATGCAATTCCTACGAAGACATTCTCCTCTATAACCACAACACAAGCATAAAATCAGGAAATTAACCCATACGTTACCACAATCTAATCTTCAGACCTCATTCAAATTCCACCAGGTGTTCCCCCAAATCATTCTTTATAGCAAAAACAAAACAAAACAAAAACAAAACAAAACAAAACAAAAAAAAACAGTACAGTGTTACCCATTGTATTTAATTGTCAAGTCATTTAGTTTTCTTCCATCTGGAGCAGATCCTTGCCTTTCCAAGACTTTCATGACTTTGATATTTTTCAAGATTACAAACCAGTTTTGTAAAATGTCCCCCGTTTTGGGCTTGTCTGATGTTTGAGCAGGAATGTCCCAGAGATGATACTGTGTTCTCATTGCATTCTATTCAATGGCACAGTTTCAATTTATCCAACTACTGATGCTGTTAACTTTGATCACTTGGTCAAGGTGATATCTGCCAGGTTTTTTTACTATGAAGTCACTTTTCTTCTTGCAGTTAATACATCTCTTATGGAGACATACCTTGACACAATGTAAATACGCTGTTTCTCCATTTATTTATATCACTCAGGGTTTCCTATTTTATTCTATTGATTAGAATTTGTCATTACTTTTGATGATTTTTAAAATAAGTAGCAAATGGGGCTATACGATCAGGTGAGCCAGCTTGCAAAATGATTAATAACCCAGAAAATGGCAGCAACTTCACGGCTGATAAAATGGAGTGGAATGTTGTAAAGGTAAACCAGATTATCTGGCAAAGATGAACGAGTGAAACCTAATCAAAAGTCATGATCATCATCTTAACCATTCCAAATAAAAAAGAGAAGTTCTTCCACTACAAATTGAAGTTGCCTTCAGAGAGCCTTCAGTCTGTTGGTGGGATTTTGGTGGAAGCGCTCAGAAGGTGATGGCTTGCACTGGTGAGGATGGCACATGGTCACAGATGCGTGGCTATTGTGGCATTTGGTAGAATATGGAAATTTCCCCTTTCTGGGGATCAAGTCCACAGAATATGATTCTGAGAGTGCTGTGTACATAGGAGAATGATTCAGACCTTCCATTTTTTTCTCTGAAGGAAAACTTATGACGGTGAATCCTACAGTCTCACTCTTGGCTTTTCCTTTCCCACTAGCTGGAATAGACTACGTTGGCATCAGCCGAAATCTGAATTTTGCTCCAGGAGTGCACATGCAGATATTCCGAGTGACAATCCTTGAAGACCTGGGAGAGCCCATCTTGGAGGGTCCAGAGAGGTTTGAATTATTTCTCGAGATGCCTATAGGTGCGGTGCTTGGAGAACCAAATAAAACCACCATTTTCATCAGTGACATCATCACTGACCGTAAACAAAGTGCTTGTCATTCCCTTGAGTGAAAGACTTCAAGGGAGAAGAAAGAGCCAAAACATGTCCCCTAATAACACAGTTTCTAGATCTTAGCAGTTCTGGGATATCAATGATACTGTACTGTCGTTTGTGTTATATCTATTCTGGTGATATGTGCAAATATAGTTTATGTAACTGTACAAATATATATATATACACACACACACACAGAGAAAGTATTGAACCCAGAAATGATCAATTAGTCTGTGCTCTTTGTGTTTTTCCATTTTCTTTTACTTTGTTACTAAGGCCAGTGAACCCCACTGTCATCAATTAAATCAACAGTTAAAAACAAAAGGATGGACCTTTTTTCGCTGATTGATGCTGGACAGAAAGCACTCTTCAACTATAGATATACCACCATCCTCTTTCAGTTTCCTTACTGACATTTGCAGATAAGCCTAAATCTCCTTTTTTCCAATTGCTCGATCTTCCTCCACTACAAGCCTTAATCGGAGCCACTTAGAAGGGAAATCCTTTCATCGACTCTCTCTTCTCTTGCAAACTCCTTTTTAAAGAGGATAATAAATGAGAAAGTGATAAAAATGCAAGTACCACAAGGGAGAACAAGGAAAAGTTGAAGAGTTGTATAATCCCCAAACTGCCCAATTATTTCTTTACTCATTTTAAGTGGACAGTGTCATTAACCATGAATACATTTCAGCTAATACTACGTAAATTAGAGTTTTCAAAATATTTTGAAATATTTTGAAAACCACATCTTTGTGCCCCATCATTATATTTTAGGCATTTCTTGTAAAAAACATTTTTAAATTTGTATTTTAGACATGACTTAACCTGTTCTCAAGCCAACATAGCACGTGATAAAAACCGTTTCAAGAAGCCAGTTCCTGAAATATGGAGCAGGAGATAAGAAGGCTGTTGACATCCACGGGGTTTGCATGTAGAGGTAAAGAAGTCTTCTCTCGCATCAGCCCAAGTTTTGCTTCATTCGTGGACAACATCACCTTCCCCCACCAGAGAGGAGACCTTTCCAAACTACTTCCCATCTCTTCACCTCATGTCTCCCTCTGTAAAATGAGAGTTTGCACTCCATTTCTGTTAAGATCCCTTCCAATTCTAATTCCTGTCTGGGCAAATATCTACTAACAGAAAGTCACGCTCCCTTGTCTTGCATTTTGTCTGACTACTAGGATCAAATGTCTTTTAAACTCAATTATATTCAACAAACATTTTTGGGGGGCTTCTCCAACACGTCAGAGAGATATGGACTCTTCATAAATGTTTAAAGAAGAAGGAGGAGGAGGAGGAAAGGAGAAAGGAGAAGAAATAATGAGAAAACTACGTCCTGGCCAGGATGATTCTCAGATTCATCCAACAGATCCTACAGATGTCCTGACTCAGTTCCCAAATGAAACATCCATCTTGACCTCTCCAATGAGTACTTCCATGCCCAGGAGAAGTTCACATCATCAGCCTTGTATTTAAAAAAAAAAAAAAAAGCCATGGAGAATTCTATTTTGCACCTGAAATTAATCCCAGTCTTTCAATGTTTTGCAGAAAATCACTCTTTTTCTTGTTCTGTCTTTTGTTAAGGAATTACGTTCAGATAAATGCAGTGTTTCCATCTTTTTTTCTGGGTGATGTTCGCCACAGTGCTTTCTAAGAAGTCAGCCTGTTCCACTCCCAGTTTCCTCCCAGTAACTCATGCCAGGGTAGCAAAACTAAGTTTTTTAGGCTTCTCGGATAAAACCTAGGGTATTCTAGATACCACCTGTGGTGTACTCAGCAGCTGGGTAATGAAAGTGATGTAATGGCTTAAAAGAGAGAAAAATGGCTCATTTCCTACCAAGAATGGAATTACATACTATGGAAAATTGGGCTCATTTTCCGTCCTTGTGTATTCTTCCCCAATGTTAACATTTTTATGGAGAAAAATATATATACTTTTTTTCTCACTTAATATTTTAGTTTTCTTAGGGATTTGGAAGGCATAATGGAGATGTACCAGGTGCTCCATGCAGTCATTGTCACTGTGTAAACTCTAAATGGAAAGGCGTTGTACTTTTCATTCCGGTACCAGGGCCCAATTTAAGGAGCCCACATACAGGGTGAATGAAAAGGACAGGCAGCTAAGGGCAGTCATTTCCCGGAGCGGAGACGTCAGTCACGGGTCCTCACCCACCACCACACCCGCCAGGGCTCAGCCTAGGTGACCATGGGCTACGAGGGGCAGCCCAACACTGATGACTCCACAGTCAGTCTTCTGCCAGGAAAGCATCCTACAATGTATTTGTCTTTAGGCACCACCACATTGCTCCTCCTAGCCTTACTTATAATAACGAATCATTATAAGCAACCTAAACGTCCAATACTTAGGAAACAGTTAACTGAATTATGAGCCATCCACTTGATAGCATGGGATGGATTCTAGATTATCAGTGATCGCATTGCTATTGCAGTCCTTAAGAAAGACTAAAAGGACATCCCTCCAGCAGATAAGAACTTTGTGTTAGAGTAATGAGATCATTGGCCATTTTTTCTCCCCAAACTTACTCTATAGTTATATTGATAAATATATGTGTTCAGTAGCAAGTTGTTTACACCAGAAATTGATACAACATTGTAAACTGACTATACTTCAATTTTAAACAGAACAAATATAGCAACTTCCTGCTATGTATGAAATTAAGGAGATTAAACAGGTTGTAATGACCTCTCGCTATTATATTATCACAACTTGTGACAGAATTACAACATTAAGTCTGACTCTAAAAAAATAAGCCAGACGCCAAGAGGTATATGCAGGTCACCAAAACTAAGTACAGGAGAAATGAAAAGAGAAAAGAAGGGTAAGTGGAGTTCAGAAGCTGGGCCTCACCAAATGTATCTCTAAACATAGTGAGGTAGGAACAAAGGAAACGAAACAAACAGAATTTGGCAGGTGTAGTAGGCTGAGTAACGCCCCCAGAGAATTCAGGTCCTAATTCATGGAACTGTGAATTCTACCTTCTATGGGAGAAGCATGTTTGCAAGTGGGATTAAGCTAAGGATCTTGGGGTGGAAAGACATTCCTAGATGAGACCTAACTGTATTGACAAGCGTCCTCATGTGAGGGAACTGGTGGTGACACGTGGAAGAGGAAGAGGCGAGGTGACCGCAGAAGCAGAGATTGGAGGGACAAGCCATGGGAGGCCGGCAGCCCCCTGAGTCTGGCAGAAGCAAGAAATGAATTCTCCTCAACAGCCCCCTTGAAGGAGTGCAGCCCCACCCCAAATCCCCACTGCGATTTTGTCCCAAGGATGCTCGTTTCAGACTCCTGGCCTCCCGAAGAGAGGCTATGGGAGAGGAAACATCTGCTGTTTAAGCCATCAAGACCATGGTAATTGGTTACAGCAGCCACGGGAAACTCGTACCACCGGCAGTTAGAGATCAGCAGAGCTGCAGATGTTGGCAGAGACAGCAAATGAAGAAAACTAGAAAACCCACTCAGAGAAGCCAGGCAGAGCCCGGCACTCAGTGATCTTTGTACACAAACTCAAGGCCCAGACCTGAAGACATGACTCGGTTCATCTTCCCAAGGTGACCCTTGGCAGGCAGCTTTAACATATACCATGTCATGGGGGTGGGTATGGCTCAGTGGTAGAGTGCATGGTTAGCATGCACGAGGTCCTGGGTTCAATCCCCAGTTCCTCCATCTAAATAAATAAATAAACATAATTACCTCCCCTTCCCCCACAAAAAAATAGGGAAGGAAAATTTAAATTTTATGCACACACACACACACACACACACCATGACATGAAAGCAGTATGAATTCCAACCTCAGCTGCAGTTAAGCTGTATTTAGAAAGAAGCCGTACTGGTCCAGTGTGAAGAATCCTAGTAACCTTAGTATTAAAAAATCCAGTGATTTCAAGACTGTAGAACAAGACTCCGAATTTGGAGCATGATGGAAGGAAAAAATATATGTACATTTCTCTCTATAGATGTAGGTCCTCCTCTAGGTGTCCCTCCGTAAGTTGAATTAATAATAATCACTCATTCACCGATTTCACTTATTTTCTTTTTCTTTCTTTCTTTTTTTCTTTTTGGTTGAGATGTAACTGACACATAACCATTACATTGGTTTCAGGTGCACAATGTAATGATTCGATATGTGTATTTATTGCAAAATGGTCACCATACTAAGTCTAGTTAACCAGCCTTACTTCTTGACCTGAGGTTCGGCTGTTATCTGAAAGACCAGCACTTCCGACAGCTTCGCTCTTGGCATTGTGGCACGTCTTGACACTATGATATGCCAGCTGAGAAGCAGAAAACACCCATGTGGTAAATTTCGTGGACGATGCAATTTATGAAAAAGATGAAGAGTTCACAGCCTTTTATTTGACTCTCAGAAAAGAAGCACCACCTTGGGAGCTGCAGTTGGGGACCCCAGTGAGGCCCTGGTCAGGATGGAGGATGAAGAAGACAGGGAGATTTTAGTTACTTTCTACTTTCAGGGCTGGTAGGAAATACCAAAGTCAGGAGCTAGAAATTCACAAATTAAAGAGGTGTTGATCAACACATGTTCTAAGTCTAGATATAAGAATTAAGTTGCACATACCCTGCCTGAAGATGGAGAAACTATTTTATAGAGCCATTATTAACCGTTTTTCCCACATGAGATTTTTTTCCTACACAATTTGAGAATCCACTAGTTCTCTAAACATGACCGTAGGAATGTCTCTATAGGCATGCATTGTCCAAATTGTAAATGGAATCATAACTTGGAGCAGAACTTAATTAACCCTATTACACTCCATTGTGAGGGTTCACACAAAGGACAGCTCAGCCGCTTCTGGGGGAAACCACAGTCCTGTGTCTAAAGCTGGGGTCACCAGAAATCACGCCCAATGGGGATGGTGTTGTCTTTGCGTCCCATTCCTTCCACTGTGCATTTGTTAGCAGCAGTGCTAATGACCAGTATTTTTTTTTTCATAAAGAGGCATTAAGTGTAAAAATGTGAAAAGAAACGTAGGTCTGTGTTTGGATTATTTTCATGTTGCATCTATAATGATCTAGCGTGGAGACACATTGTGAAATCTGTAAGCAGACAGGGCATCTTGGAGGTTTTGAAATGCCAGGCAGAAGGCACGTTCACAAGAGGAATGTGCGAGGATCCTTGCGCTGGCTCAGTAGATGAACGCGTAGGCAGAAAGTGGCAGATGAAAGACGTGTTACTATGTGGGCAAGACAGTAAGCCTTTTAGAGAAAGATTCCCCACACCACACTGAGAGGACCAAAGTCTCAGATCGCATGAGGAAAGGATGTCGTCCCCCTGCGTGTCCTGAGAGGCTGTCTGTCTCATCTGCCACTGAGGTCAATACCCCAAATGCTGGAGGTCCCCAGGCACTTTATAGGAGGGCCTCAAGAACTGGGGAAAAGCTATTGAAATGAGAAGAGAAATGGTGTGCTGCCTTAGGAAATGAGAAGAAACAATTTCAGGATTTTCACTCAGCGAAGACCAAACCAGCAGCAAGATGTCCATTCATTCAGAGAATACTGTTGGGGAACCCTTTATACCCGAGATGTTTTTTAGGCCCTAGGAATAAAGCAGCAAATAAAGGTGAAGCTTTCAAGCTGAGGAAGAAAACGAAACAGAATCAATAAACTTGTACTATTGGCAAGGAGCATAAAAGCTGTAAAGAGGGAAAAGGGTGAGTAAGGGGATGCAGAATGATCGCGGGGAGGAAGGGGTTAGCTATGTGGGGAGAGAGGATGGCATTTGAGCAGAGACCGGCCTGGAGGTGGAGTGAGCAGGAGGTCTGAGGGACTGTGCACCAGGCAGAGGAACCAGGTGGCCAGAGGCAGGTCACGAGAGCAGCAGGGAGGCACATCTTTGTGAGTCAAGAGGGGACCCATGGACCTTCCCCAAGTAGAAGAGAACCCAATGGGAGGTAGTGAGCAGTCAGTGAGCAGTGAGGGTGACATTGCCTGCCTGGTCCCTCAGATGCTGCGGAGAGATGAGGGTGGTCAAAAGCAGACTGGTTAAGAGGCTACTGCAGGAGGTGAGGCAAGAGATGGCTGGACTAGTCAGAGGAGGCTGGTGAGGAGTGGGGGTTTCTGAATAAGCTCTGTGGGGAGAGGTGATGGTGATAGATGGTGATGGATGGGTTCCTGGAGCATCTTCTAAACCTGCATCAGGAAGGTCGACTGTGTCCTCTCACAAGGTCTCCCTGAATATCCCTGTTAGAGATGATCAGCCTGAGTGGGTAATGGATTTGACCTAGAATTGGCATTTTTATTTGAGAAAATTCCCATCTTTTCCTAAAACCAAAATTTAGCTACTTTTAAGTCAAATACACATTGTTTCTCAAATATGCTATAATCTCGTGGGCAAGCCATATTTTTTATCCAAGCTAGAATGCTGAGTAAAGAAGTTTCTTCATCCCTTACAATCTTTCAGATGTCACATTCCTGGAAGGAGACACTGAACATTTTGTTGGAGTTGAGATCTTTTATGATGAGCTGAGGGAAATGGGAGAAGCCCTGACAGTTTACTTAAAACCAAATGACAGGTGATTATCATTTCAATCAATTATAAGGCAAGTGCCCTAATCTTTGCAACTTTTATTATTTTATAATTTAGTGAAATATAATTAACATATTGTACAATTCACCCATTTATAGTACAGTTTTCAGTGGTTTTAGATATATTCAGTGAGTTGTGCAACCATCACACAAATTTTAAAACAATTTCATCACCCCATAAGGAAAGCCCATACCCATTTACAGTTATTCCTCATTTCTTCCCAGCCACCCCCCTGCCCCCAGACTTAGGTGACCACTAATCTATTTTGTATCTCTAGAGATTTGAGTATTCTGGAGCCTTCTTATAAATGAAATCATACAATATAGATTTCATATGTGACTGACTTCTTTCATTTAGCATAATGTTTTCAAGGTTTATCTACGTTGTAGCACATATCAGTACTTCATTCCTTTTATGGCTAAATAATATTCCATTTTATGGCTATACCGTGTTATTTATTCAGTAGTTGATGTTTGGGTTGTTTCTACTTTGGGGCTATTATGAATAATGCTGCTGTGTACAAGTTTTTGCATGGACGTATGTTTTCATTCCTCTTGAGTAGATACCTGGAGAGAAATTACGAGATCATATGAGAGCTCTATGGCTAACATTTTGAGGAACTGTCTCACACATAACCTTTTAACTTTTGCAGTTCTGGTAATCATGTATGGTCAATGGACATTAACTTTTGAGGGCATTTCCCAACTCTTGAATCCTCTATAATTAAGTGGCTCCTTGTGTCTTTTCAATGGAAAAACTTGCATGTGAGTATCCCCTGGTTTTCAGACATCACATTTGTAATGGTAAACCAGGAATTTGAGTTCAAAATTGTAACCAAAAGAAATTCTACCAGTATTTTGTGTTAAGAATATTTTGTTATGTTGCCTTCCTTTCAAAATTGGTGATTCATGTGGTTTCTCTCTATTAACCAAAAGTTTAATTAATTAAAACTGTTCTTAACCCGTCTCTAGAGATTTAGAAGTTTACTTATTGTTTTTAACTATTGTTTGATCTATTTGTTCTTTAAATTTTAAAATGCATGAAAAAATATTTTACTGATGTAAAAAAATTAATGCTGTGACTATCTACAATAGCCAAGACATGGAAACAATCTAAATGTCTGTTGACAGATGACTGGATAAAGAACTTGTGGTATAGTTATACAATGGAATACTACTCAGCCATAAAAATAATAAAATAATGCCATTTGCAGCAACATGGATGGACCTGGAGAATGACATTTTAAGTTAAGTAAGCCAGAAGGAGAAAGAAAAATACCACATGATATCACATGTATGTGGAATATAAAAAAAAAAAGAAAAGACAAACAAACTTATTTACAAAACAGAAACAGATTCACAGACATAGAAAATAAACTTTTACAGTTACCAGGAGGGAAGTGGATGGGAAGGGATAAGTTGGGAGTTCAAGATTTGCAGATACTAACTACTATATATAAAATAGATAAACAACAAGCTCATACTGTATAGCACAGGGAACTATATTCAATATCTTGCAGTAACTTGTGAAAGAGAATATCAGAATGAATATATGTATGTTTATGTGTGACTGAAGCATTGTGCTGTACACCAGAAATTGACACAACACTGTAAACTGACTATACTTCAATAAAAATATATATTAAAAAAATGAGTGCTGTGGACGTGACAGTGCTGTAAGAAGATGAGATTGGCATGCTCCACATTGTGCATCTTCCCTTACTGTGGATATTAATAGTACCTGCATAAACGATTTGACACAGATCACGTATTCTAATTTCCTATAACATCTTCAGTAAAAGAAAAAGTGATTTTGTATCATGTAACTCTTTTTATGTCTATCACCCAACACCAGACCTAACACAAAGGAAGGTCCGAAGACCATGAGTAAATGGGCAAATAAATTGATGACTCCAAGTGTGTGATCAAAGTGCTATCCTGCCAAAAGGAATTTTTCTCAGGCCAGGGTCGCAGCGGGAAAGCAACGGCACACTCAAAAGTGTGCACCTGAAGAGTATGTGATGAGGGTGCTACTGCAGAGGTGCAGGCAAGATTAAAGGAGCCAAGAGGGGCAAAGAAGCACCGAGGGACCAGCGGGAGTCAGGAGCCATTACCACCACGAGGCCTGAAAAGGCAAGGACAGAGCTCTGTGACCAGAATCTGGGAAGGACAATGGCTGGAACCCTGTGGAGAAAAGAGCCACCCAGTAGACACTGTAGGTGCGAGCCAGCCAGAGGAGGTGGTGTCCTGAGCTCTCTGCTCTCCTCTGGCATCTCCCATTGGCCAGGCCCAACAGGAAGCCAGATGGAGGGGAGCCCAGGTGTCCTGGCTCACTGGGGTCACCTTCCGGGACATGAGAGAAGCAGGGACGATAGATCTGGAGGAGATGGACAGAAAATAACCAACTCACAAGTGAACTGGATGGACAACCTCTTCAGGACCTGTGGGCCTCTGACTCTGCAGAAGCTCAGGTGATCGACATTACGAGGACATTACGAGGTAGGAATTCTGCATCTGGCTCTGAAAATCAAAGGGACAAATGATGTAATAAAAGAAGGATGATGGGTTCTTCGATTGGTACAGTCACTTCAGGATCGTCAGTAAACATCCCAGAGCAGAACACTGGTACAATTTAATAAAAAATATAGCAACACACTAGGGCCACATTTTGCCCATTTTGCTGTTTTTGAAGTCACACTTGTGTGTCTCTGTTTCAGGTAGCCAAAGCCATTGTGTACATTGAAAAAACAGTGTCAGAGATGTCACCGTTCCAGCTCTGCCCGAAGTGGTGTCTCCACTCACGTACGATAGCATACCTGCTACCAAAAACAACAGAAGCCCTCCCACTGGTTTCGCACTTGCGTGTGTGACGGCAGGACACATTTTTTTCAGTCCTCTGCTCAACCCCAGCACGCATCAGCCCTCAGCATGTTCACTTGCCCTCCCAGCCAACAGGCACCACAGCTCTGGCGTAGACAAAATCTGTCAGCCTCTTGGCCTAGGCTACCCTGATTTTTCTATAATCAGAAATCCTTTAGGGCTCGATTCCTTTCAAACCTCTGACCTTGGTGTCCCCTGGCATTTCAAGCTGTGGATACTGATTCTTCCCAAATGGAAGTAGGGGTGTTTCCCAGCAGGCAGCTGACTGTGACAGGCATGTGTCAAACCAGATCAAAACGGAAACAAGGCATCTCTTCCTCAAGCGTTAGTGATACGCGTTTGAAACATTTTAATGAAAACAAATCTGGTATGGGGTGAAACAGAAAATGTGCCTTGCTAAGACAAGCCACAAACTTTAACCACATTTTGCTCAGCATCCCAGGGTGACGTGTGTTCAGTCTTTTGGCGGTCAGAGCTGCTGTCAGTAGAAACGTTTGGTCCACACAGACATGAACTAAAACAGTGCATCTCTTGCCCCCATTTTTGGTCTCATTTTAGGCTTGTAATCCCAAATCCTCCAACTATGAGAAGATAGGAGCCATCTGCTCGACTGAGAGCACTGGTGACACCCTGACCCTCTGGATCCAGGCTCCCGGCAGCAGGGACGGGGTTGCCAGCCCCATGCAGGAAGTGGACGGACTTCAATACTTTCTTCATGGACACGAAATCCATCACACGCAATCCCATCTGTTTCCAAGCCATCACTGCCAGTGGTGATGTGGGACTTGAGCTGCTGAGTCCAGTTGTCAGACAAAGAGGATGGTGAGTGAACGTCTCCCAAAAGGAACTCCCTTGGCACGAGGGCTCCTTAATGACAAGAGAAACTTACTGCTCAAACCTACAGAGGTTGGTCCATGTCACCTTCATTCTTCATCACTGAAATAATATAACATCTGATTTATGTAAATAAATTTATGTAAAATATCTAAGAGCAGGGAGAGGGTATAGCTCAGTGGTAGAGCGCATGCTTACCATGCACGAGGCCCTGAGTTCAATCCCCAGTACCTCCACTGAAAAAAAATAAAACAAACAAACAAAAATAAGTATCTAAGCGTATATTAAACTAGATTTGGGGAGATGGATTTTCTTAAGCATACACTTTGCATTTTATTGTATTGTAATAACAAGAGACAGATGGAAGATAGATTTTTTTTTAACTTTCCAAAAGTTTCCAAAATGTTATAGATTTTGTAAACTGGTCCCTACAGCCGCATGAAAAGGAACGTATAATAATAAGTTCTTGCATTTATTTTGAGTTCACCATCAGCCAGGAACTGTGGTAAGTGCTTCCCACACCTTTTCATTTCGTCCTCACACATTTCCTGTCTGGCTTGTATTACTAACTTCAGGTGAAAGAACTGTTTTACAGGTAATGGAACTAAGGTTCCAAGATGTTAGAGGGTTTGTCCAAGCTCATGAGTCAAGATCGCAACTCACTGTGATTCTACAGGTCAAGTTGTCCAGTTCATTCTGTGCCTCCTCACTGTACTGCACGGAAATAAAAACCAGATGTAATCATGCCCCCAAGTGCTGTGAGATCTGTGTCACCAGACAGTTTTTAAAGATGATCAATATTGCCCTTCCAGTGTCAGGATCAACATATTTCTAATGTCTGCTTTAATAGAAAGCATTTTATATATATATATATATATTACACATAATATATCTATATGAGAGATTATTTCAGATTGTACAAGTATTTACAATTGAATTAAGTTCTTTAACTCAAGCAGACACAATGCTGCCAGGAATATATTGACCGAGGAGGAGCCTTGAAAGCCACAGCTCTTGCACCTGTTACAGGGAGTGTTAAACCGAAGGAAGAGCCACTTTCTGGCCACACAGCGTGTGCCTGGTGTCAGCCTGTGAGGCTTTCTCTAAGATGGAACACTCCTGAGACAGTGTGTGTAAGGGCCCAATATCCGATTACCAGCTCGCCATTATCTTCCTTCCAGTGTTCACGTTCATGGCAGGGGATGCCCTAAAGCCCTTGTTGCCATAGATACAGCAGGACTGATCCTGGGATGGAAATTTTTTGATCACGCTGCACATCTTGGGGGAGCTCCCTTTTGGAATATGTTCTATTACTTACAGGCATGAACTCATTTGGAAGAATAGAGAGCTACCTCCAAAAGGAGGTAACCCTAAGTAAAACTGGGGTTGGACAACACTAGTGCATCTGGCCCATGCTGCCTGAAGCCTTAGGAACACACTGGCCCTGGAGTGGCAACATCTTTGCTCCTGCCTGGAGATACCCAGCATCTAGCTTTCCCAGTGTTTTAAACTATGTCCCCAATACGTCTCATTAGAAAGTGAATTATGACAAAGCTGTGAAATAAAGGTTTATATCTCTAGTTTGTAAAAGAAAAAAAAAAACCCCAAACAAAAAGATAAACAAACAAAAAACCAAACTAGAGCCATGTAACAATTTGGGGCCCTAATAAATGTTGGTGCCCTGCGTCCAGACACCCCTTCGTCAGCTCTCCCCAGCCGGCTGGTCATTGGAGACCCTTAGTGTTCCTGAGTTTCCCCTTCTTTTTTAAGCCAGTCTGAATAAGAACGGATCAGTTACGTGTGCGTGTGTTTATATAAAATCAACAAATACGAAATCATTTCACTAAACTTCTGTTTGTGTGCTTATGATTTTCTGTGTCCACAGTCATATCGTCCAAGGACTAGAAGAAACTCCAATCCGAGGGTCAGCTGATAACCCAGCAGGACCCTGTGGGGCCTTCCCAAGACAGATTCCTCACACGTACCTTCTGCTGCAGCTGCTCTGTGAAGCACCCAGATAACAGTATCCCGTGCATTTTTCCTGAGTTTTTCAGATACTGAAAACCACCACCAAATGGAAGAAATTAACTACTTGGTGATGGTAAGCACAGAGCCCCAGAACTTCTGGCCCCTTAGGATTGATCCCATCAATCAATCAGGGAACTGTGCACAGCTGATCACATCCCTGGGCTGCCCCTCCCTCAGCCAGCCTTGAAAAGGCTCAGCTGAAACCCTTCCCGGAGTTTGAGGGATTTCTGGGTAGGAGCCGCCATGCGTTCTCCTTGCTGGGCCCAGCAGTAAACCTTTCTCTGCTCCAAACCCTGGCGTTTTGGTGTTTTTTGACCTCACTGTCTCTCAGGCACACAAACGTGCATTTGGTAACAATTTTGGAGAAGACGGCCTGGAGTCTGTGCCCACAGCAGGTCAGTCCTGGTCAGGGGCAGCCCTTCCGTGGGTCCCAGCAGCGGCCGGAGCTCACTTGGCTCTGGGAACCTGGAGGGACCCTCTCCGACAGGCCAGGTGCCGGCTGCCCCAGCACAAGGCTGTTTGGAACTGAGACACATCGGAGCTGCGGTCCACGGTCAGTGTCACCTGAGGGTGAGTGACTCCAGCTTGCTCAGGCTGGGAATTCTTTCTATCCATCTGGGTTCATTCCATGGTGGGAAGTGAGCCGCTCGGGGCTCATTGAGAGCCACCCTGGGTCTGTTCTCTTTCAAGAACTGGGGCAATCTGTTTGGAGGTCTCCGTCTGGGAGTGGAAGTGGAATTTTTAGACTACACCTCCTCTGTGCAACCGTAGCTTATTCGTTGTTTGTGTTTTCACGTGTATCATTTTGGGGTGAGCCACTCTGGCTTGCTGCAGGCTGGGAAAATTCAACCTGTGCCACCTGGGCTCCTTCCCTTCAGGGAAGTGCGCCATTCTGGGCTCACTGGGAGCCGCTCTGGGTCCATTCTCGTTGGGAGCCAGGCCATCCTGGACGCCTCTGTCTAAGAGTGGAAGTGGAATTTTTAGAGTGCACCTCGTCTGATCTTTTGTTGTTTGTATGTGTGTATGTATCAGTACTTGCGCTGGCCAGTTAAGACATCGTTGGTAACAGGGCTCACGTGTGACAGACACCAGTTTATTCTTCCCTACTGCGTTGGTTGGGATTTTCCCATGCTAGCCTTGTTCTTTCATTCAGCTTCATCTCTGATGGGGCGCTGGTTGGGGTTTACCCCTTTTGAATTGATGGGGTATTGGTTGGGAATCCCCCTTTTGGAGCTAGAGAACTGTGACCCCAGAGACTGTTTTGGATCGTTGTTTGCTTGACATTCGATAACATTAGCTGTGAATAATTAAGTATGGATGATCAGGGCTCTGTTCCATTTTAGAGTCCTCCTAGGGCAAATTTTGCAAAACTAGATCTTCAGCTATGCTCCCATAAATGAAAGAGATATTTTTTATTGTAACACTGTGTGGGCTCAGTACCCCTGAGATCTGAAGAACAATGGTCCCTAATGTCTCTGCTCTTACATCAAAGTGGGCCTTTCGCAGTTTGGCTTTTATCTTGGGGGTGAGGGTGGGCGGCTGGTGTGTGTGTTTGTGAAGGTGTACCTGAGTCCAAATCCTGTTCTTGTCGTGGTTTTGCGGAAATTGAGGCATGTGAATGTGAGCGAATGATATATACATGTTACTGTCTATTACTGTTAGTTGTTTAAACCGAAGTGGATATATGGGAACTGGAAAAAAAGAAAATCCCTGAAAATAGCCAAAACGGTTGGGTTTTGTAAAAGCAGTTAGAGGAGGACTCTGCACTTCTTTTCTGTGCCTTTGAAATGTAGATGATCTTCCTGGGCTCTCAAGGGAAGAAAGAGGATTTGTTTGTTTTTTAACTCAAATGGAAAACCTGTGAGATCTCTGGTTCTGTCTTTACATAAGAAAATTGACTTGTGGATGAGCTTTATTTAATTGACTTAAAAGTAAGTGCTTACAAATTAAATACTTCTAAGTATAAAAGAGCTAGAATTTCGGGTTCATGTGATCTGGGAAATGTTCAATACTGAACTGATATCTTTAATAAGCTAGCTTAAGCTTATCGGTATAATCAATACAGATGTGTCTTTTATTGTACCTACGTTGACAGAAGGTCAATAAGTTCATGTCATTTCTGTTGCAGAGTTTGTCAGCAGAAAGAAAAAATTAACTTGGTATGATGAAATTCTTATAAGTAAATTAAATGCAAACGAGGTAAAGAGCTTTTGAGTGAACTCTTTGGCAATGATTATGTTTTAGGAATGTCTGCTTAAAAATGATTCTCTCCAGATATTTGGTGACTTAAAATTTTAGAGTTGTGTGAAATTAAGTTAAATGATGGAAGTTACTGAATAGTTGAATAGCTAGGTCATTTCCCAAACAAAATTAAGATACTGAAACATTCACTAGAGATTGGGATTTGCGGGAACTGAGGATTCTAAATTAACTATGTAATTGAAGCTAGGAAAATGGGGAAACATTTCAGTGTGCAGTAGGAAAGTAGGATGTGGGTTTTGAGTAAAAAAAAATGGTATGAGAAATGGAATTGCATTTTGTTAAGGGAAAAAGTGACTTGGTCTTGGAGCTGATTGTTTCTAGATGGGGGGAAAAAAAATAAGGGACAGACTAATATGGATACAGAAAGCTGTGGAAAGTTTGAAGAAAGGGAGCCCTGAAAAGGGAGTTCTGTGCATGGCCTGGCTGAGATTAGATTAAATTTAATTCGGATTTTGTTATTAAAATAGGCTGCTGCAGGTCTGGATTCGCCTCCTCTCTGCTGAGAGAACAAGGTTACTTAGAATGCTTCTGATAACAAATGGTGTGAAAATTTTTGATACTTTTGACAAACTTCCTATCAAATTCTAATGAAAGTCCTTTTGACTTCAGCTAACTTCGGGATGCCTCAGGGGCCCCGAGACATCTCAGAGAAAACTATTACACTAACTAGGACTGGTTGGTATGTTGAGTTGCATGTGAAACATTGGCAAATAAGCCTCCTCAAATTATATGGTATGGATAAATGTTGGGGTTTATATATATATTTTATTGAAGTATAGTCAGTTTACAATGTGTCAGCTTCTGGTGTACAGCATAGTACTTCAGTCATACATGAACATACATATATTCATTTTTATATTCTTTTTCACCATAAGTTACTAGAAGATTTTGAATATAGTTCTCTGTACTACACAGTATGAACTTGTTTATTTATTTTATATATATAGTATCTACAAATCTCGAACTCCTAATTTATCCCTTCCCACCCCATTCCCCTCTCTGGTAACCGTAAGTTTGTTTTGTATATTTGTGAGTCTGTTTCTGTTTTATAAAAAAGTTCATTTATCTTCTCTTTTTTAGATTCCACATATAAGTGATAGCATATGGTTTCTTTCTCTTTCTGGCTTACTTCACTTAGAATGATGATCTCCAGGTCCATCCGTGTTGCTGCAAATGGCATTATTTTATTCTTTTTTATGGCTGAGTAGTATTCCATTGTATAAATATACCATAGCTTCTTTGTCCAGTCATCTGTCTATGAACATTTAGGTTGCTTCCATGTCTTAGCTATTGTAAATAGGGCTACTATGAATATTGAGGTGCATGTATCTTTTTGAATTAAGGTTCCCTCTGGATATAAGCCCAGGAGTGGGATTGCTGGATCATATGGTAAGTCTATTTTTAGTCTTTTGAGGGGTCTCCATACTGTTTTCCATAACAGCTGCACCAAACTACATTCCCACCAGCAGTGCAGGAGGGCTCCCTTTTCTCCACACCCTCTCCAGCATTTGTCATTTGTGGACTTTTTAATGATGGCCATTCTGACTGCTGTGAGGTGATAATCTCATTGTAGTTTTGATTTGTATTTCTCTGATAATTAGTGATAGTGAGCATTTTTTCATTTGCCTATTTGGCCATTTGTATGTCTTCATTGGAGAATTGCTTGTTTAGGTCTTCTGCCTTTTTTGTTTGGGGTATTTGGTTTTTTGTTATTAAGTTGTATGAGCTGTTTATATATTCTTGAAATTAAGCCCTTGTCAGTCTCATCTTTTGCAAGTATTTTCTCCCATTCCATAGGTTGTCTTTTTGTTTTGCTTATGGTTTCCTTTGCGGTGCAGAAGCTTATCAGTTTAATTAGGTCCCATTTGTTAATTTTTGCTTTTATTTCTATTGCCTGGGTAGACTGCCCTAGGAGAACGTTGCTGAGATTTATGTCAGAGAATGTTTTGCCTGTTTTCTTCAAGAGGTTATAGTGTCTTGTCTTATGTTTAAGTCTTTAAGCCATTTTGAGTTTATTTTTGTGTAGGGTGTGAGATAGTGTTCTAACTTCATTGATTCACATGCAGCTGCCCAGTTTTCCCAACACCGTTTGCTGAAGAGACTGTCTTTACTCCAGTGTATGCTCTTGCCTTCTTTGTCAAATATTAACTGACCAAAAGTTTGTGGGTTTATTTCTGGGCTCTCTATTCTGTTCCATTGATCCATATGTCTGTTTTTGTACCAATACCATGCTGTTTTGATTACTGTAGCTCTGTAGCATTGTCTGAAGCCTGGGAGGGTTATTCCTCCAGCTTCATTCTTTTTCTTCAGTATTGCTTTGACAATTCTGGGTCTTCAGTGATTCCATATAAATTTTAGATATTTGTTCTAGTCCTGTGGGAAAATGTCCTGGGTAAGTTGATAGGGATCACATGAAACCTGTAGATTGCTTTGGGTAGTATAGCCATTTTAATAATATTCTTCCAATCCAAGAACATGAGATATCTTTCCATTTCTTTAAGTCATCTTCAATTTCCTTAGCGTTTTGTCATTCTCCGCGTATCAATCTTCCACTTCCTCGTTCAGATTTATTCCTAAATATTTAATTTTTTTGGATGCAATTTTAAGAGGGATTGTTTCTTTATTTTCCTTTTCTGATACTTCATTGTTAGTGTAAGGGAATGCAACTGACTTCTGTATGTTAATCTTGTATCCTGCTACCTTACTGAATTCTTTTATCAGCTCTCTTAGTTTTTGCATGGAGCCTTTAGGGTTTTCTATATATAGTATAATGTCATCCACATATAATGACAATTTTACCTCTTCTCTTCCAATTTGGATCCCTTTTATTTGTTTTTCTTGTCTAATTAGTATGGCTAGGACTGGACTTCCAATACTATATTGAATAGAAGTGGTGAGAGTGGGCATCCTTGTCTTGTTCCAGATTTTAATGGGAAGGCTTTCAACTTTTCACCATTGAGTACTACGCTGGCTGTAGGTTTGTCATAAACAGGTTTTATTATGTTGCAATATGTTCCCTCTATACTCACTTTGGTGAGACTTTTTACTTTAGATGGGTGTTGAATTTTATCAAGTGCTTTTTCTGCACCTGTTGAGATGATCATGTGATTTTTGTCCTTTTCTCTTGTTGATGTGGTGTATCAGGTTGATTGATTTGAGTATGTTGAACCATCCTTGTGTCCCTGGGATAAACTCAACTTGATCATGGTGTATAATCTTTTTATGTGCTGTTGGATTCTGTTTGCTAATATTTTGTTGAGGATTTTTCCATCTATGTTCATCAGCGATATTGGCCTATAGTTCTTTTTTTTTTTTTTTTGGTAGTGTCTTTGTCTGGCTTTGGTATCAGGGTGATGGTGGCTTCACAGAATGAATTTGGGAGTGTTCCCTCCTCTTCAATCTTTTCGAAGGGTTTGAGAAGGATCAGAATGAGAAGAGCTCTTCTTTGCATGTTTGATAGAATTTTCCAGTGAAGCCGTCTGGTCCTGGACTTTTGTTTGCAAGGAGGTTTTTTATTGCTGATTCTATTTCATTTCTAGTAATTGGTCTGTTCAAATGATGTTTCTTCTTGATACAGTTTTGGTGGACTGTATGTTTCTAGAAACTTGTCCATTTCTTCTAAGTTGTCCAATTTATTGCCATATAGTTGTTCATAGTATTCTCTTATGATTTTTTGTTCTTCTGTGGTGTTGGTTTTAATTTATCCATTTTCATTTCTTACTTGTGCCCTCTCTCTCTTCTTGGTGAACTTGCATAAATGTTGTTAATATGAACATTCTAGAAGTCACATAAAGTTCCTGAAGTTTAGATATGTCCTGGTATAATGCTGTCAGTCATAATTCTAGTTGTTATCTTGAAATGTTGTAAGTCACAGCAACTTGAATAAGCTTCTTTGTCAAAAAACAATTGTAATCAGATCTTTTACCTTGCCTTTTTGGGTCTTTTGGTCATTCATAGACAGTTAAGCTGATGCTTTGCAGGACCACTTCATCTTCAGGTGGATTTGTAAAAGTGACTTTTTGACAAGTACAGGCTTCTTTTTAATCATACTTGCTCAGCTGGTAGGATATTTGAGAAGTCTAAGGAAAAACTCTAATTTCGTGGAAGTGTTGGTCAAAGGGACTGATTGCATAGGACTGAGTGAACTGATGAATGTGGCTGTGATTTTTTGGTTGTCTGAAGTATGGCTGGCTCTGTATCATATGTCATCCGTAGTCTTCCTTTTCCCTCCGCTCAGACTCCCTGTCTCCACCCAGCATGCACATCAAAGAGGAAGGCAGGATGGTGGTCAGCTGCAGGACAGAGGGTGGCTGGCCATGTCTCCCCTGAGCCTTGCTGCTAGGCAACAGCACTGCCTCACCCAAAGAAGTCACCAATCTGCGTGAGATCGCAGAAGCTTTGAGAAAAATTCAAGCATTGGCTGCCGAGAAATACCAGTGGTCTGTAAGAGCAGTACACATTCCTCACTGGGTTTCTCCAGGGTTTTTGAAACAAGATCATGTCTGATGAGTGATGGTTCACTGCAGCTGAGCTCTGGAAAGATGCTGCCATTGCCTATAATCTGTCCTCTCCCCAGCTGCCCAGGTGCCTCTCCCTCCTCTCAGGGGATGGCTGCAGACCACCCTAATGCCTCCCTTACATGGAGCCTCTTGAGGAAGGAACCCACCTTCCATCAACCAGCACAGCACTGGTGTTTCATCTCAGATTTCACAGTGAGTTCAATTTTCTGGACAGGATTTAAGTTTGGGATGAAAAAGAAGTTTCTATCATTAACAAGAATGGCATTCAAATCCTCAGTTATTCTGTGACTGAGGAAGAATAAAGAAAAACTTGTGAATAGTCCCATGATTAGACAAATCGGGAATTCACAGCAGTTGAAGATGAAGAAATAATTTCTACTTGTCTCCATTTCTCCAATATATCCAGTCTATACCCATATAAGCTCCCTTGGGTTATAAGCTAAGCAGTATCAAAAAAGAGAATACTCTATAGTAAGAAAAATATATGCATAATCTAATTTTTGGCAAGTACTATTAATAAATCCTTTTTTTTTAAAATCAGTCTGTTATTTAGCTTGTTTAAATTACAAAGCCTCCAGTTTTAACTAAATTCTGAGAGACTTTCTTTTTACTGAAGATACATGACACACAGTGTTAAAGGCTGGTGTCCTAGAGATAAGACACACACACTGTGGATGTTGTAGAATCAGAGGCAACCATCTAGATCCCTCAGTCCTCTCATAACCTCATCATCCGAAGATAAAATCTGTCATCAGAGCTGGGTACCTCTCCAGACACAAGGGATCCCCAGCAATAACAAAGAGTCAAGACCCAGAGTTGCCAGTCTTGACTTGGGCAGAGAAGGTGAGGTAAGTTCACTTCTGAAGCATTGCCCTGCCCACTATGCCTACCGATAAACTATTCCACTTCTTTATTTTGCCAATTAGAATCATTATCACTGCTCTCTTTTTATCTTGCTCCACTATCGTTTCTTACAACTTAGACTCTTCTGATAATCACTGTCAAGTTAAGGCTGCAAAAAGCTATTTAATTATTCTAGTAAAAACCTTAACAGATCTGAGACTACTCTGGGATGTACCCAGAAGTTAATTTCATGTAAGCCACCAAGAATACATTTTACTCATCATCTGTCACCTGCAGGATCCCATCACCTTTGGCTTTGATATCAGGTTCCAACAGGTAAGGATGTTTTTGGTCACAGCTATGGATTTTAAGGTTTTCACTTGGTTAAAACATACTTTCTAGCATGCCTTTAGTTTGGCTTTATCAGTTCATGTTGGTTTATCAATTCACTATACTTGTTTAAATCTCCTCCTTTAACCCCTGTATTTTCAGGAATGTCTCACCACACACATGTTCTACACAAAAACCTCTGCTTTGAAATACAGCACATCATTGCAGAGATTTTTTTTTAAGTCTAAAAAGGGGTAGAAAAAGGAAATGTTTCTTTTTTTCACTCGATTTTTTTCTGGAAAGCCAGAGTGGTATTTTATAATGCTTTGCAAAGTTGAGACTCAGAAACGGACCTAAGCCTAAGATAGCTTAAATAATTAAATGCAGATCAGTTCAAATGAGTGTCCTGTATTAAATTAATATTCAAAGTACTCTATGCCTAAGAGCTGCTTCTCTCAACCTCACAAAGGACTTAGAAATATAGTATTTGGGTCACTGTTAAAAGTATATAATCCAGGACACATTCAGTTGGAGTATGCCAGATGGTTTCCAGAACGATTTTTGATCATTTATAATAGCTGCCAGCACTGTATTTTGTCAGATGTACAATTAAGCAACAGTGCTTAATTAGCATTTTAATATTTAAGGCTTTGGAGTAAACTTAATAATGCAAGAGCGGGTAAATAATGATGAGTGTCTGAGAAAAAACTAATTTATGGCTTGTTTTCTCTACTTATTTCGGAATAATTCAATTTTGAAGACTAGCTAAAAAAAAATTTGGTTTGAGTAACCACGGATAATCCATATCACTCTTTTACTCAAAACCCTTCATTTGCCTATCACTCAGAATGAAAACATAGACTCCCACCACAGCCTTCTCCACCCTAAATGACCTGGCCTCTGTCTTTTTGAAGCTTCAACTCACTCTTCATTCCTTTTTAGCCACAAAGGTCTAGCTTTGTTTCTGAACAATTCTGTCCTCCTCTGCCCTGCCAGTCTTCACACTTGGCTGTTGTCTTCACCTGAAGACTTTACCCAATTCCTTGCACAAAGCTCACTGCCTCACTTCCATTTATGTCTCTGCTTCAGTGGACCCTCTTCAGAAAACATCCTGTCCACGATAGTCCTTGTCATCCCTCATTCTCCAGCCCTTTTAACCCTGCTTTCTTTTCCTCAGTGGCACTTGCCACTTCTTGAAGGTGCTACATATCAGTGCTTCTCAGCAATGAGGGATGATTTTACCCCACCTCCACCCCCCCAGGGGACATTCAGCAATGCCTGGAGACATTTTTGGTTGTCACAGTAGGAGTGTTACTGGCATGTAGTTGGGAGACGCCAGAGATGCTGCTGAACATCCTACAGGGCACGAGACAGGCCCCCACAATAAATACCTGGTCCAAATGTCAATAGAACTGATATTGAGAAATTCTTTTATACACTGATCATTTGTCTCCCCAAAAGCAATACAAAGTCCATGGGAGAGAGAACCATGTGTCTTGCTCACTTACTCCCACAGCCTAGCTTTCTATACATGCATCTTAAAAGGAGTTCAAATCCACAATGCTTTCCAAAATTTTATACCAAACATTTGTAGAGTCTTTCTCACTGTTGTCTCCAATGACTAGGAAGATACCTTTGATCTTTTATAGATACTCGGCAAATCCTGGATCAGAGTGGAAATGCTAGTGTTCACACTTGGGAGGGTCTTAATCTTAAATAAGTTATATTCTCCAATATGCACATATTTATTAATATATAATATATATTCTTTACAACTGGAACTAGGAATTCTCCGAATACTTAACATGGTGATGTCGATTGTGTCTTTAAAGCATAGTGTGGTTGAATCTGTCACTTCCACAGTGTCGCCTGGCACCTCGGATCATGTAACTTTATGTCTGAGAGTAAAGTATCTATCTTGCTTACAAATTCGTTTCATATTTATAAATTTTATTTCGAATTCTCTGGTTTTTATTACACATCTGTCCCTCTTCCTCCCACCTATTAGGTCAATGACCCAGTTGCAGCTGAATTCAGTCCCAATACCCAGATGTTTCTCTTCTCCACAGAGGAGACGTGGTCCATGGGCTTTGAGAAGGGACTGAGGTGATCTTTTCCAAAGGTAAAAGCCCTTCTATATCTCAGGTATCATTTAGAGTTACGTTTCAGGTTCTTTTCCATTTTAGGTTATTACAAGGTATTGAATATAGTCCCCTGTGCTGTACAATAGGACTTTGGTTTATCTATTTGATGTACAGTAGAGCATATCGGTTAATCCCAAACTCCTAATTTGTCCCTCTCCCTCCTGTCCCCTTTGGTAACCATAGTTTGTTTTCTATGTTGGTGAAAGCCCATTTGGGTTTGTTTTTGTTTTTAAGATTCCGTGTAAGTTATACTGTATGTCTGTCTGGCTTATTTCACTTAATATGATAATCCCTAAATTCATCCATGTTGCTGCAAATGGCATTATTTCATTCTTTTTTATGGCTGAGTAATATCTCATCACACACACACACACACACACACACACACACACACACACACACACACACACACACACACACACACACACACACACACACACACACACACACACACACACACACACACACACACACACACACCACCCCCTGCCACCCACATCTTTTCTATCCACTCATCTGTTGATGGACCTTTGGGTTGCTTCCATGTCTTGGCTGTTGTAAATAGTGCTGCTGTGAACATTGGGTGCACCACAATTCACATTGTAACAATAGCCTCCAACTTTTCTCCTCCGTATCATTTCTCATACTCTGAAAACTTCCCCAAAGCAGATTTCAGCATGCCTGAAGAATCACCTGGAGTGCCTAAGACATAAAGTACAGGGCCCCTCCCCCAGATTCCGATTCATTAGAATGGAGTATGATCTGAGCATCTATAATTTTAACAAGCTCCCAAGTGCAGCCACTGCTGCCGGCCCTCGGACCACAGG
Source organism: Camelus dromedarius (assembly GCF_036321535.1). NCBI lineage: Eukaryota > Metazoa > Chordata > Mammalia > Artiodactyla > Camelidae > Camelus > Camelus dromedarius. The sequence continues at coordinate 21,173,008 of NC_087436.1, forward strand.
CTGCTCCAATATAACTGAGATGTAGAGTGACTTAAGTGTTAGTATATTAAAACTCACCAGAGAAACCCCTGCTAAAACTATCTGCATATCCAAAATTCAAGATAAAAGCACTTTCTCTATGATAGTATTAAATCATCTTCCTCACACCTAAACTAAAAGAAAAAAATTCATGTTATCCTGATGATGTCATGTTAGTATGACGGTATCTTAAATTAAAGTGTCATTTTACTTTGCTGTGGTAAAATGTGTTTAAAGCAGTGCTCTGCAATTTTTTCTGTGCCATTGAATCACCTCTGAGGGTCTTATTAAAATGCAGATTCTAACAGTAGGTCTGGCAAGATGCCTTAGATTCTGCATTCTTAACAAGCTCCCAGGTAAAGGTTTTAGAGTGCATAGCTCACTGTGTCCAAAGGTTACTGTGATCTCAGTTTTCAAAATACATCAGACTCAGGGTGGTAACTTTTTTCGAATGAAACTTGCAGTGCTGAGTGATCTCTGAGACACAAGCAGAAAAGTGGTTTCAGAGAGAGGTGTACATGGTGAGGACAGGAGCACGCTACCCCGACTGCTTCTGCTGTCAGGGTTCACCCGTGAGTAGGGACTGCTTAAATGTAGGCAGAGATTGTAAAACTCGGCTCTGCCAATCTGAGTGTGAGGCCTTTGCTCTAGAGTTCTGGCTCCAGATACGCTGATGTAGGTTACGTTTTCATTTTTACAAAGAACTTGTTCCTTCCTTGAAAATGGTCATAGGAATCACAGCTATGTTCTCTGCCTGAAGCAAGGGCATTATTTTACAGGTGATTCAGCCTCTTCATGTTTCCAGCATGAGCCTGCCTATTGAATTCCCCTAGAGAAACACTGCCTAGTGTCAAGGGCTGGTGGCTTCTCAGAAATGGGACGGATAAATGTTCCTTAAAATGTAGTAACACCTGAACCTGTCTACCACACTAAGGACATACAGATCTTTAAAAAACAGTAATTTCTAAAATACATAAACACAGAATCAAATATTGTAAAGCATAATCGTACCTGAGAAAAATAATTACTTGAAACCACCAACAGATTGGTAGGTTAATTGGTTAAAGTGTTAAATAGTAAAAACGGGTCAATATATTAGTATTTATCATATATGTCCCACAACTAGACACTGAGAATCCTACAGAGAAGACCAACATTTAGAGATCCACAAATGCCACTATCCTAAATTAGAGCTGTTTAGTTCAGATTTCCTAAACAAATTATTAACACTTTAACACATCATAATATGCATATGTAAGCAATGCTGTAAAATTAAGCACACTTTGTCTATTATATGAATTTGAAATACCCTAAAATTTTTAAATGTTTGCTATTGGAAAAATTGTTTTTCCTCCAAAGTTACATTAATGTTTAAAATATTGAGGTTGAAATTAATGGTTACGTTTTATGTTTTACCTGTTTATCTTCCCAATAGAATATAGTCTTCCCCAACAGAAATTTAATAGGGAGAGCCTTACTCAATTAACTCCTATCTGAACTATTCTGGCTAACAGATGACTGTGACCCCGATCACCTATGTGAATACCCAGCCTCTTCTAGGTTAGCTTTAAGCACCATTCGTCCCACCTTATAAGGCTTCCTTTTCCTCAACTGGAAATTGCATTCCAACTCTGAGTCTGCTCTATCACCAGCTCCTCTTTTAAAACAGTTTGTTTGAGCTCAGTTATCATTTTTCCTTCCCTTAACTAGCAGTATGAAAACCTGGCTTTACTTTATTCTAGATAAACATACAATACGATTTTCTAATTAACTCATGAAACAGAAATGTCTCACACATTGGCTAAACCAGAATGCTCAATTTGGATATTGGTTTTTTTAATGCTTTTTCTTTGAGTGTTTCCCTTCACATGCTCCTGTGTCACTTGAGCTCTGAAGCGCTGGCACTGAGTTCCCTCAGATGTCTACTCTCCACCTCCTCCTCCTCTCACCTCAACAACAGCCCTCAACACAGTAGTAGGCTGTTTTTCTGCCTCTTGAAAACACCACTTCTTTTGTGACCTCTGTAGGTTTTCTTCAGTCCTTAGTTTCCCAATTATTTCTTCCACAATAAGGCACCATGGACAAAGTAACCATTCTTCAAATTTTGCATTCATTAGGATCCATAATTGTTATTTTAAGAATCCAAAGTTATAAAGGAGTCAATTTGGGAGAAGCACAAAGCAAAGGCTACTCCACCAACTGCCATAAGCACTGTATTCTGCTTGACACAGGGCAGCAACCCCACTTTTTAAAAGCAAGCAGCATCAGAACCACTACAGAAATCAGCGTTATAAATAAAAATCCCAACCAGGTGTGGGCAGAGGAAAGCAGCTGGGAAGTTTTGGAGGAAGAAATCTAATTAGGAAAGGGAAAAAGATAAACATCCTAAGGAAAAAAGGGAATAAAAATTAAGAGAGAAAATTAAAGAAATGGGAAGAAAAGACCACTTAAGGATTATAAAAGTTATATTTATTCACGATGCTACATTTATTGCATTCCCTTAGAAAAATGGAGAACTGTTTATGTACCCAATTTGCACATATAAAACTTTATACAAATTATGTGTAGCACATAAAGGCCTCTGGTACAGCTAAAATCCTGACACTACAATTTGGGTAATCCTGCTTCAGGGTCTCCAGTTTATCAAGTCTGTCCATAGAAAATAAAAACTGGAATTATAGTCAGTCTTGCTGCTCACACTTAGAAATTATTTTAAATATAATAAAATAAAATTTTCAATTACTCTGAAACCCAAAAAAGGTAAACGGAGGGAATACATTTTGTTACCAATCTCAATTTAACAGTATGACAAATTTACACCTTATTTTGGCTGGGTCTTTTTTAAAAAAGAAAATCGCCTTAGTTTTAACATTATCTTTCTAAGTTGTGGCTGCTTCAAGAAGGTAAGTCGTTAAAATATTTACCAAACAATTAAAAAATAATAATAATATTCCTTTTACAAAATGGTACAACAACACCTTAAGGAACCAGAAAATACTAAGTGTCTTTGGCTATACAACTAACAGGCCATTCTTCCAAAGAGAATAGGGCATATTCACCTCAGAACCAACTACAGAAACAGAAAGCATAACAGAAATATGCATAGAATTTAATGAGAGTTTGTCTTGCCTTTTTCCCATTCTACCCATATAATAAGCAAGGAGAATGCAATGCACACAATCTTCCCAGGTGAGACTCAATAGCACTACAAAGATACCCAAACTTCTGCAAAGGCAAAGTGAATTAAAACAATTACACAGCTAAGTGACGACTGAAGGGACAAATGTTATTTGCAATTTTTTTAACTTGTTTGCTTCTTTTCAAGCCTACAAGTGTAGAAATTATAGCTGATAAACAAAAGGTCACAATCTTCACAAATGGAACTATAATAGAAAAATAAATCAAATGAAACATTTATTAATAAATGAAGCCTATTTTATTACTTCAAGTGTTAATGATAAAAAAATTTCAGCACAGCTGTTGCATTTAAAAAAGTGAAACTACATACTATGTTTCTAGCTCGGTAAACAGATGGACCTGCTGTCTCTGAATGACATGACAATTGAGCATTGTACAGTACATCTCATGAAGACCCGTAAATTAAAGAACTACTGGTTTAAAGTTAGTGATTATGAAACAAATACATATTCATAGTTTGAGCTTCTTTTTTCTTCCTCGACCATCAGGTGCTCCGTCCATTTTACGTTTCTGTGTCTACAAGCAAACAGAAGGATTATCTTCATCACTAGAGCGCTACTAATGTGAAATACGTGGGAAGGCCAGACGGCACCTGACTAGTAACTGCCAATTAGTAACAGGTACTGGGTTTTCTTACTCAGAATAACCTTAATTCTCCAAATAATCTAATCCACATATTTTACTAACACAACAAAATTTTAATGCTAATAAAGTAAATGAATAGTTAACAATTAATTAGCAACAGTAAATCAATACACCAAACAAATGTAAAACATGCCCTCTTATCAAAAGAAAGTAGTAATGAGAAATATTTTGTGAGGTTACATAAATACCAGACGTTACCCACAGATATTCATTTACTCATGACTTCATAAATTGTTAAATAACAAAGTGACTTTTTGCTCAATTTTTGCTTTCATATTGCTAAGATATTACTGGGGCAATAAATCAAAACTTAGAAGTCAACAGTAAAGGCTGTAAAGGCCACTGCTTTCTTAAGATTTCTTTACATATTCTAAAATTATAACTTGTATTCCGAAAGGCAAGCTTAAGCTCTTGGCACTGATGAGACAGAACTCCCAGGCTCCCACAAATCCCTGCATTGTCAGCTACCATCATAATGTGATTTCCCCCCACAATGCAATCAGCTGCATTGATTATTATACTTTCTCAGCAATTTAAGGCCATACTATTTACTAAAAAAAAGACTTAACACATCAATAGTGTGTTCATTATGCCAAGTAATGTTCAAATTCTTGAAAAAAAAGTTCTCCAGGAAAATGTTTACATTTTCCTGAGTACTTACTGAAGGTTTTGGTCCTCTTTTCTTTTTCTCTGCCTTCTCCTTTTCTTCTAGTTCCATGTTTTCTCTTTCAATCAAGGTAATTAAGGTGTTACACCTCCTTTGGAGCTCCTGAGTTATAAACATAAATTTACATGGTAAACTTACAGATAGAAAATACAAGTTTTCATGATTTCAACTTCAAAACAAAGATGTTTTTATAGCGTAATATCACTTACATACACCTGAATAGATAATTATTAGTTTCTTTTGCATTATAAATTTTTTTCATATACAATCCAGGTTAGGATAAAGTATTCGTAAATTTTTCACTTCATTATTTAAGGCCATACTGTTGAGTATTCTTCATAAATCCTTCCTTCACTTAGGAACTGAAGCACTGAAAATGAACATCTCTTAATAAAAGCAATCCTGCTACTTAGTGTCTACGCCTGAGAACCACCACCACGTACATACAGAACTTAACAGTGTACATAGTTGAGGGTCAAAATCAACTAAAACTTTAGTAGAGGTACATATAATCTTTCCCTTAAAAGCATGACCAGTAGAATTATGGTAGTCGATGCACCACATGCCGCCTTTCCACTCGTGGAAAAAAAATCATAAAAACTTATGGTGAGTTCCAGCTCCTCTCTCTCCAGCAACCTATACAGGCTCCAAAAGGATCTGAGTGTAGTGTGGAAACAGTAAATAATCTTGAAGAAAAGAAGTCCATTTGTATCACTGCTGGGTCCTTACTGAGTAAAACTGGTTTTATCCTTGTCCTAAGTGGCATTACTACACAAATAATCGCAACAAAATCATTTTGAAATGTTATGGTATAGAATACAACCACATAACGTTTAGATATTTGCAACAGTAAGTCCAGAGAGAAGGCAGTATACTAAAGTTCTGTATTTCCTTTAACAGGTAAACTGAGACACACGTGCCAGAACATGTTACAGATATGCTGGGGTATGACTCTTCTTGGTTCTCAGGTGAGGATTATGGCTCAGTTGTTTATCCAGGGGCTAAACACATGTTACCAGTTCTTACGTGCGCCTTAACACGAAACATGTTGGGAAATAATACCAGCTCCTGGGCGGTGGTATTATACCTGTAAGTCAACGTGGCGCTGCATCTTGCTTCACTCACTACAAAATCACTCTTACTAACTATATGAATTGTTCCTACTTAAAAAGACATGAGAGCTTACAGCAACTGAATCTGTCTTCCCTAAGGTTTCATAAAACAGTAGCCTCCGTTGTTTATCAGTGGTCAAATATTTAAAGTTTGTGCCCTACGGCCCCATTGTGAAGAATGACAGTGTATTTTAAATACAGAGGGAAATCTTACTATAAAGTTGTTTAAACTTTGCTGTCTCAGTATATCTCAAAATTAAGACTACCGAATTTTTTTTTTTGGCATTATCATCCTGAAGAACACAAGATAAAGCTAAAAGTTCAAAGGTGATAAAGTATGTAAGAAAAGAGCAATTCAAAGCTAAACTTTTCTGAATTTTAACTTTAAATTTTAGGTCATTAGAAATGTAACTTGCTTATCAGAAACAGTTCGATATTGGGAATAAAAACAAAACCTAGCACGAAATCAGTACAGTGTTTTACTACATTAAGTTAGACTCGGGATTCTGATGGGCAGACACCTAAATGCAAGTCCTCTTTTTACAAAACCGAAAGTCAAATTTTAAAATTAAGACCATCATATTCAGAAATTGAAACTGACAGTGACATTTCCTCCTATTTGGAACCTGATTAAAGTTAACATAAAAAACTAGCCCTATCATACACAGTGATGTTAAAAGATGTGCTATTAAACGATGGAACCAAACACTCTTATGTTACCTATAATTTTAGGTTTTTATGTGGATGTGAATAGTTTAAGAAAAGTTTTAGGTATCTTGAAGAACATTAAACAATATACTTTGAACTATTTGCTACATTATTCAAAAAGGCCACAAATACTCACCATTGCAGTCCTGGACTTTAGAAACCAGTCAAATCTGAACTGAGGCGAGTTGCGAATACACTGTCGCAATTCATCATAAACATTTTCTTTGTCGAATCCAAGCTTGTGAAGCATACAGATCAGAAAACGATCCTCTTCTTCAGTATAGTTTTTCCCTTTGTTGGTACCATAAGATATTCTCAGCTGATGAAAAGGTGCTTTGTACCGTCCAATCTATGAAAAATCAGATTATGTATATTACATAAAATACAAATCCCGTGTAATCTATATTTTAAATTCAGCTTTAGTAAAGTTAGCTATAAATGCTGTATTCCAAACCAATTTTCTATCTAAAGCACGTCTATTATAACCTTTGTCCTGAAAATACTCTAGTCTTTACTGTTTTGAAAAGAAACACTGAGACTTTCTGACACTACGCAGCAAAGAGCTAGTTACAGTGACGGACCCGGACACGGCAACTGAAGTGCTGAGAGTACCTGTAATGCTTGGACGTTGCTGTCTGAAGGAAATTTTAATTTTAAATCATTTCTTTTCCTTTTTAAAAGTTATTTTAACTCTCATATTTACAGATAGAAGTTACTTTACTACCATATTACTATTCAAAGTACCTTTGTGTCAAGTGCTTTTTTGATACTAATTCTTCTTTGAATTCTTGCTTCTCCCCTTTCAATCTGAGCCATAATCTTCTCTATGTCCTGCAGCTCATTGCATCGTTCCCAGAACACAGCTGTAAAAGTTGGGCAGAGGGGATAGGTGGAAGAAGGGAAGAAATGTAAGTAACTTGTTATTATAATTGCTCTAATCTTTTATTGGCTAAGGATTAAGAAATGATTCCATTTCCCTTACATCTAATACTAGTAAATAAGTCACATAGTTACTTCTTAGTTTCCTTAACTATACAAAAGTAAGATGAGCTGGATGATTTAAGGATGATCTCCCAACTTTTAATTTTCCACTATTCTGAAGTTCTAAGTAGACTCATCACAGCACAACTGTACATCCACTTGACAACCCAGATGACTTCAGGAAACACAGAAACACATAATACTTGAAAAGTTATAAAGAGCAATGAAATAAAAATGAAAGCACGATTATTCAGTGACCTGCTCTTATTTCCTTGGTTACAGGATTAAAAAAAAATAATGATGCCATTTTAAAGAAGGGGAGATTTTCTCAGTTTTTAAAAAACACAAAATAAAACAAGGGACTAGGCTGAGGCAAAATTTAGCTTATCAAAACATAATTCAGAGTAAGGAAGTCTGAACTTTGCAACAGCTCTCCAAAAACTTGAGAACATTCTTATACCTATTAAAATAGTAGATGAATTACCTGAGTATTCAATGACTTCTTCTGGAGTTTTCCCTTCTACTTCCCTTGCTATATTTTCAATATCATCACGGCCCCACTTCTCATTAGCTTTGATAAACTGGTTAAAATCTCTCTTATTCCAATTAGTAAATCCCTTCAAAGTGAAGAAAACAAAATATATAACCACAGCACTCTGAACTTGAGGAAGAAAGCTAATAAACTACCAGTGCTGCTAGGTATTACAGAAAGTTTTCAGTTGCTCCCAGTTTTTTTTTTAAGTTCCTTTAAAGAGATAGCTTCTCATGTACATAGATGTGTACACACAGACATACACTTTTAACAATACAGCATATATTGTTAGATAGCAACACAACTGAATCTGAGTGGGAGAGTGAAGAATGCCACATGAGAAGGTGACATTTTTGCCGAGCTTTCAAGGAGTAGAAGTTTGCCAGAAGGAATGAACACAGATTAAGGAGCAAGTGGGAAAATAGAAGGAAAATAAAGCTTTAAAGGTATGTTAAGGCCAGATTCTGAAACACCTTGTTAAAGTACCAAGCAGAAATGTGTAATTGAGAGTAATGACTTAGTAGCAATATAGAAGATTCACAGGAAAGTAAAACTGGGAGAAAGGTGATCAAAAAGATACCCACTCTACCAAGGCTGGTGTAAATCTATAACCTTCTCAACCACCTCAACTAATGACAATCAAAATATAGCACATACCCATATGCCCAGGCCTCATCATCTCCATTTAATCCATTTCTGAAAGCAAAAACCTGAACTTCCTTTGTATATCCCAACACAACCTAACATGGAACCTTAGAAAATAACCATGACAAATTCTGTGTTGATTAAAGGCTATACCTGTGTTAGAAGCTTCTCTTTTTCCTCTAACTCTTCATCATTAAGGGGTTCAGCTTCATCAATTTTAAGCTGTTCTTCTTTCTGTGCCTGTGCTGCATTTGGAAGGTCAGGATTTCGAGGCACCTAAAAATACATATATATTTTTTTCTATGCCATCAATCAATATATTTTAGGAAGTATATGTGATGAACTAAACTCTTAATCAACTACATGACTTTTCACAAGTTTTAATCCAATCATGAAAGAAAATATACTGATATCTGGCACTTTTTCCTTAAGTTAAAAACACACCAGATTAGTAATGAGCAACGTATTATTTCTGTTACCTTGTACCCGATAGTTTTTCTGTAATAGAGAATTTCTTTTTCCAATAATTCAAATAGACGTGGAGGAAAGAACTGGAAATCCTGAACATTGGGCTGTTTTGGAGGTCGAGGAGCCTAAAGAAAAAATAGTACTGTTGGTAAAGAAAGAAACTATTCTACTTTCAATCTATAATATTTCCTTTGTTCTATAAACCACAACAGTGAATCCTCCAAACTGTATGTACCTTCCACTAAAACTGAACAAACATTAATCATTTTAAATGCATACCTTCAAAATGAACTTTTAGAAAATTAACAAAAGCTGAAGAGTACACTATAAGAAACACACAAGATCTAATTCTCAGTCTGATGCAAGAAAAGGAGTCTACACTTCCAATACTTTCAGATACTTCTGTGCTCAACTCACCTTGGGTGCTTTAGGTTCACTGACACGGAGAGCTTCCCTGAAATAGGCATCAACAGCATAGTTGGCTTTTCTTTCTCGTTTAGGTGGTTCAATCCACTCTGTGAATGCAATCTAGCACATGGGAAACAGCTCCAATCACCAACTTTTACTATATAGTCAAGAATCTTACACGAATGTCACTCCTAATATGTACGTCGCTACAACTGCTATTTATAAGTGCAGAGATGCAGATAAAATCAAGCTCTATGAGGCTAGGGACTATGCGATTAAACACACAGGATGGTGTCTAATGAACAGCACCGGCATTCAGCATTTTTTGACCAAATTAATGATAACTGGGTGGGAAAAAAGGTACAGAAAGTATGCTACAACCCAAATTTGGACAAATGTATATATATATAGCCTAGAAAAAATTCAGAGGACATACATGTCTAAACGTTAAAAGGCAAATCATTGGGTAGAATTATTTTTTTCTTCTAACCTGTAGGTATTTTCTAAATTAATCTATCAGATAGCAAGTATTACTTATGAAATTACATTGTTCCCTTTAGTTATTACCAGCCAATTCTGTTTTTCAAGTATCCCAAAATACTATAATCACCGCAACAACATATTTCACTGTAACAGTATACATACACTTTTAAAAAGTTTCAGAGTTTACCAACTGAAAATTTGGCATTCAATTTAACACAAAAATGAAAATGATTTAGATGTGAGTAAACAGAAATGACTGCTGTTTGAGACAAGGAATCAGACCTAACATTTAAATTCCAAATTTCAAGTAAAATAAAGTCTTCAATTGAGTTAACCAAAACCTCTTTCTAAATTACCTTTTGTTTTTCCCTATAATCTTCTCCTTCGAAGTTATACACACTCGACTCTGTATCCATCGTAAAATTTCTAAGTGAGCTTTCACCCATCTTGGAGAGCTTTTCATTCATCTCTGCGGTCTAAGAAACAGGAGAAACATCCCCTTAGATTGAGAATTTAAAAAGCATGAGAACTGTAGTCAAAACAAATTAGGCTTCACAGTACATAAAAACTTCTGTCTGTGGAAGAAATATTATCTATAACTCACATAACTATTTCCTCAGTCCTGGATTAAAATATTTTATATATTAAAAACATCATTTAATCTGCACCTTACCTTCTTTGCTCCTCTTTCCAAAATACCATCAATATCTTCATCAGTAATCTCACTTTCTTTTGAAGCAAATACATGCGTTGCCCCGTGCCTTATCATTTGAAGCATTTCGTCTTTCCCAATTTTGTTCAGATTCTGATCCACAAGTCTTCCTGAAAAAAGATGTTATTGTGTCATGTTAATCGAACTTTAGTTTCCTGGAAACTTGGAATTTTGAATGCTACATGTAATACCATGTAATTTTGCCTCAAACATCAATCATTTGTTTATTCACATCTGATAATTTTCATTTTTTGCATAAAATGCCAAATTCTAAATTGTAAACCTTGAATTATTTCTAAAGCTTATATTAATTTAGCCTACTAAATATCATCTTAATAAAATATATTCTTATATGAGGAGAATAAATAGTAATTTGGGATATTTGAAAATCAGAATAAAAAACTAAAAGTCTGGTAATTTTCTGATAAGCAGAAACATATTAGTGTTATTACTAATACTCCCAAATCAACTTTTTTCTACTTAGAAGAGTAAAGTACAAAATCCTTCATATTGCCAAACTTCAAGAGCCACTGACATATATTTCAATTTTTCTACTTCAACCAACTTGTGATGACTGGATAAAGATGTAAGTTGTTTTCTCAGATCCTAAATACTTGTATCATGGTTTTGGATCCCTAATGGGATGCACCACCAAATATCCAACTTTCAAAGTTAGGATATATCCAAAGAACATGTTTCTTAAAAGCTATCCCACTGCTTTAAAATGTTCTTAGGCTTACAGAAATTACTTCCCTGTTGGACATGAAGGGAGTTTTTCAGACAAAAAGTACTTGTGTATATTCTTGTATTTTTAATTATGTCCCTTAGCCCACAAAACAGTAACACAGAGGCATGCACCCAGGGCTTGCTATTTGACTGGCATATATGTGGGCAGGGGGAGTACGGAAACCAGCCATTACATCACTTGTGAGAAACCTCACTGTTTAGCAGGCCCCAAAAGTCCCCAGAAACTTTCCTAATTAAATATCTCACTGTAATGACCTCTTGATCCCCTGGATGAGTCACCTTCTAGATGTATAAACAGCAGACAAGTGACCTGCCTCTAACTCAGATGCCAACCTCAAGCTGGCATGAAGACCAAAGAAGGTAATATCCAATATTTAAATATTTAGCACATTGCTTGGTACAAAGTAGGCCCTCTATGTTAAGCAATTAATAACAAAAACTAATAAGCAGTCATTTATTGTCTTTACGTATACAGACACCCAGCTAACTCTATGGTTGGCATTATGAGAGATCAAAGAAATGTAACATTTCCTCCCTTACAAGGAAATTAAGAAACTGGTTGACAAAACTAAGACACACAAATAGAATTATCCATGTACAATTTATATCTCTTAGCTTTATAGACAGCTAAAATACCTCTGGTCACGATGCAACTGGCAAAGAAAAGAATCCTATGATGTGGGCCTGAGGTTATTGAGGTTTTTGGTACCCCACCGCCCCATTTTTCCTATTTTATATATCCCATCAGCAACATTAAGCTTCCTTCATGAAAACAAAAATGTCTTGAAAGCTGATACGGCATAACAACTTGAAGTTCCCTTCAGTTAATCTAAAATAAAATCTCTCACCATCTAGCCCTATTTACGTAAGTGTTTATTCTGTGTCTCGCTCTCACTAAATTATACTTTAAAGTAAGAATATTGGTTAGTTTCAGTCACCAATGTATTTTCAGCACTAAAACAGTGCCTGGCAGCTGGTGCTCACTAAACAGTTGCAGACCAGAAAAAAGAATGGTTTTATTTTTATCTCTTCATTATCACCCAGAGTAATCAACAGAGTGTTAGTACATGTAAATCATACTCACCACAGCTCTATTTAACATGCACTACACTGAATGCTGGCTATTTTATATACATTATCGCCCCTTTAATCCTTAAAAATCCCAAACAGAAGTTCTCCCCACTTAATAGATGAAGACACAGGCTCAGAGTTAACTAGCGGAGTCAATATTCAAATTTCAACCTTGTTGAGCCCAAACCCATCTGCTTAGCAAAACTGAAGCTTACATTAGTCTGGAATATAAAATTGTTGGCTCACAGCTTGATTTAATACATGTTTAATAATAAGAATCTCCTAAAAAAAAATCCAGGGAAAAAAAATTATCAATCCAACTTGGAAAAATTTTAAAGTCCTACAGCTCACCTTGTTGAATGACTATTGAATCCAGCCTGAGTTTCATCTCAGCACGTTCCACTATTCTTTCTTCTACTGTGTTATCAGTTATGAAGCGGAACACTCTGACAGTCTTGGTCTGTCCAATTCTATGGGCTCGGTCCTAGGAAAACAATCATGTTATTTTGAATATAGTTAAAAATTCACAGTAAGTAACATCTGAATGTGTACACTGAGAAAATTTAAATATTCTCAAATTTAAAACTTTTAAATATGTAAAAAAAAAACTAAAATAGATTTATACTCCATTAACATTTCTTAAATTCTCAAAGTTTCTCAGTTTCAATCAAATTAATTGGTTATTTCACAGTAAAAACTTTAAGGAGGCATAGAAAACATCAGAGTTGCTCAATATGTGAGAAAGTACCATATTCATTTTACTATGTTATATTGAGAAAAAATACACATAACATCTCTAGGCAACACAAAAATTATAATTTTTAAGTTTGATGATAAAAAAGGTTTTTAGAGGGGAGGGTATAGCTCACGTGGTAGAGCACATGCTTAGCATACACAAGGTCCTGAGTACCTCCTCCAAAAACAAGTAAGTAAACCTAACTACCTACCTCCACTAAAAAAAAATCAATGAATTAAAAAAAAAAAAAAAAAAAGCTATTCTAAAAAAAGTGTTTTAAAAATCCTTTTTCTTAGATTTAAATTTAAAATGTTTTTCTACCTAAATCAAATCTAAATTTTCATTGCTATTAGGGAAAGAAGTGACACGAATACCAAACTCCACAAACAATATAAAAATCCTAGTCTTTAAGCAGTACACCACTACATACAAATAGTCAAATTAATTTGAATTCCATTTTGTTTAACTCCTGGCGAGGTCACAAAAGACATTCCTACAAAGCATCCCCGTTTCTAATTGATCAGTTTTCCCCAGCCACTCTTGCAAAGAGTCACAGCATGAAACTGACCAACACCAAAGATGTAACAGCTGGATTTATAATATGGCCAAGTTACTAGCAGTATTAAACTTAAGAAATTGTAAATTTTCATATTAATTTACAGGTCATAAATTTTCTCAACATAAGAATAATCTTATCTGAACAAGATACTCCCACACATGGGCCTAAATTTTAAGCATCTAATGTAGACAGGCAAGTTAGTAGCTCTCCAAACCTGTTTCCTCCTAGGACACAACTGTACTATCCTTGACCAGTTCCCTTGCAGTCAGTTATGCTATGACAGAGTGCTGATCTATGAATGTGAGGACACTTTCAGTTCTGACCCATAAAAAAAGCCCTGGCAATCCTCAGCTTTCTCTCCTCCCCTTTCTGCTAACAGGATACAGGGGACACAACAGGACTCTAACGATATGCCAAAGCTGTAAGATGGAAATCCCCTGATTTAGATCGAAGATCACCAGCAAAATACTTTTACTGAACTGTTAGGTCAGAGAAAATAAAATTCTACTGGATTAAGTCACTGACATTTATAGACCATTTATTAGCTTAGTCTAACTAAAACATGTTAAGCACAGAATATATTTATTTGTTTTCTCTCTTACCATAGCCTGAAGATCTACTTGGGGATTCCAATCTGAGTCATACAAAATTACTACATCAGCAGTAGCAAGATTGATGCCAAGACCACCAGCACGTGTGCTTAACATGAAAACAAACTTTGTGCTGTTTGGCTCATTGTATGCATTGATGGACTCCTGTAAACATAAAATTTTTTTCAATGTCAGAAAAGTATTTTATCTGATAGTTTTTAAATCTCCCCTCCTCAGATGTTACTCACTTGTCTCTCATCATGGGGTGTCTGCCCATCCAATCTACAGTACTCATAATTTCTCCACATGCAGTAATCTTCCAAAATATCCAATACTCTTGTCATCTGACTAAAGATTAGGACTCGTGAACCTGTTGGCAAATTCAACAGCCCATTATCAGAAGCTTCAAAAGTAAAAAAATAAATATATTCAAAATTTAAGGTTATATATTCAAAACCAAGACTAACCAATTACCCCTTAGTTCCAGGTTACCTAGTTGGTTATAAGAAAACAAACTGTACAATATTTATGATACAAATCAGTCGCTCCTCACATGCTTCCCGTCATGGCACAAATAGGAAAGGGCAGAACTTATTTAACACACGAAGGGAAACAGAAAAGAGCATTTGCCTCTGGTCTGGGAGGTCTTGCCATTCCAAAGGCTGAGAGAATCATTATCTTTTTATCCCATTTACTTAAAAATAACCTTCTACCACAACAACTCTTTCCTGTGGATGGCCCCACATAACCCACAACACACACCCAATATACCCTGGTCTCGGTCCAATCCTGAAGACCCATTCCACATGGAAGGACCATAACTGTGCCTCACATCTACAAATGATCATCCTTCACTTATGCCATGACTCAAATTACTCCACTGCCTTCCATTTCTTCAGTCAGCTGCATAATGCCTTCAGCAGGATGAATGAAGACAAAGGGATCATTTTGAAAAATAATGAGTATGAAATTATCTTGTCTTAAAAGCTGAGGCCAGTAATCTGCTCTTGTCCCACCTTCCCATATCCTAACTGCAAACAGATGGTCAGCAGTCTCCTACCAAGTTCTTGCCACTCCTCCCCACATATTCAATTTCTTCAATTAGTTTTCAAGTATAGTATTTTAGAAAATACATTTCAAAAAAAAACACGGTATAAAAAGGGGAAAGAACAGTATTCCAATTCATTGACAACTCCTACAATGTTTTCAAAAGTCAGTATCCTAGAGGAGATTTATCTACTGGTACAATTTTCATAGACCAAGATACACAAATGGAGAAATTTAAAACCTGACTGTATACTTCATATTACAGAACGAATAATTTGTGTATGAAATGCCTTGATATCTGGGATTTGGTTCAAAATAATCTGGGAGGAAAAAAGCAGGTAAACAGTATGGATGAAAACAAGTTTTGCCATGAGTTTATAATTGCTAAAGCTGGCCTCATACTGAATTCTCTCCGTACTTCTGTGATTTAAGTATCTGTACACATACTTAATTTCATATAAAACCCCAGCACATTATAAATAAACTACCGTGAACACACCACCGTCTCTCAAAGGCTCTGGGAACTGCGTATGGGTAGAAAGCATCCTCGGCATTTTGTAACAAGAAGTTGATGTTTCTGGGAAAGCATGTATAAAATGAAAACTCTTCCCCAAAATCCAGGGAGTGTGGCCGCCCTAACAACCAATCACTTTCTAAAAGTTGTAAGGCTTAAAATTGGGGGACAAGTGGAGCTCATATAATGGACAAAAGTTTTTAAATGTACCAGAGTAGTCATTTCATTGTGCAACACTCGCTCATTTTAACATCAGAATCTTAAAACAGCTTCTATCACTTCTCCATCTGATACCAGTAACATAGGTACCTTGTTCTTTTAATTTAGGGAGCAGTTTGTCTAACACCACCATTTTGCCACTGTTGGTAACTAGATGCATGTCCGTTGTATAAGGTGGACCAGGTTCAGCTCCATCAAAGAGATATGGATGATTACAGCACTTCCTCAACTGCATGAGAATGTTCAATAACCTCATTTTGTCCATCTTCCCTGCAGAGTTGAGTATATCTATATCCTTCATTAATATCCGAGTGTACCTATTGAAAAGAAAAACATTTTCAGAGGGCTCAAATGTTCCCAGACCAGTCCTTGCCACTTCACATACTTAATCCCCTTCCCCATCTCAACCCAAAAATACCTGTAAGAAACAACCCATCAATTTCTAAGGTGTGGTTGGGTGTCTATCACCTATAACCTCTTTCTTTTTTCTTCTGTTTTTCTTTCTTGCCCCCATGTTCTAACGTTCACATTTCATGCTTTGGGCCTTGAGGTTCCCCCAAATTAAATTAATCTCCTTGGGATAAATTGAAACAGAATGAAACAGTATGATACAACATTTATAAGTAATAAAGCAAAACTTAATCGTAAGTTGTAAACATAATTTTAATTTGTAGTCTTTTCCGACAGAAGAGTACCACTATTCCATTATTATTCAATGTAACTAGTGTAGCATCTGGGTAAGGACATTAAGATCTAAGGACAGAAAAAAATCATGAGAGTATAAGGCATGATGATGAAAATAAGATGAATACAATGAGATTTAAATATAAGTAAAAGCGCATAGGGTAGTGGGGCAGTTAAGCTAAGGCTGGATTATAAAAAGCCTTGAGTGTATACTAAGAAGTTAGATATTATCCTAAAAGAAAAAGCAATCTGTCTAAACACCAAAGTTTCAGGACCTAGAATCCTCTGAGCAAAATAACTTAAATAACCTAAGCCATTTATGCTTAACAATTCGAATTACAGGGCACAAGTCAGACCTTTCCATCACAATTCTAACTGATACTAAGTTCACCAGTGTTTTATAACTAAAAAAGATTTCTCTCCTCAGCATTGACTCGTCTTAATTCTATATTTGAGAGCCATACAGGACAAGCCTAACATCTTTCCTACCCTATAAAAACCTTTCAAAAGTTTTGAGGACATTTCGGATGGTCATCCCTTTCCCAGATACATGCCCATTTCTTTGCCGTATATCCTTTCTGTCCTCTGATCAACAACTCCAGCCCCTTGCAAATACTTATCAGTATTAAGTATGGAACTGAATATAATTGAGATGTTGTATAACCAGTAAAGAACAGGATAGCTACTTATTCCCCTCCTCTGAAAACTAGGTACCTTGTTCTTTCAATTTAGACTGAGTTCAATCCATCAAATGGAATTCCTTGAAAACACAAATTAGGCAAACAAAATATAAACCAAAGTTAGCAAAGAATCAAGAGTGATTTCAAAAATATCTCAGAACATACCATTCCCTTTGCATTTTGCTGAGCCCCACATAGATTTTTACTTCCTTCTTTGGAGGCAAGCTCTTTTCAACATCAGCCTTAATTCGACGAAGGAGGAATGGACGCAAAACCTTAAAAGAGCAAAAAGAAATGGAGGTGACCTTATCTGTAATAAAGCAGCATTTCAGGATCTCAAAATTGTCTATTAAATACATAGAAAAGAAATTTATCTGCCTGAGTATCAAATGGTTCTTAGACTTCTCCATTCCAAATGTGTAATTTATTATTACTGATTTTCTGAAGAGTAATATTAGGATGATTATTTATTCAATATATATAACTATATACTTGATATAGTTCATAAAATATTAAAATAGCACATTTTAAAGATGGTATTTTCAACATTCACAGCCTTTCAGGATTAAAACTAGTTACCTGAATGTAGACTAAGATTGCTTAGAAATGGCTAGGTCCACATTAAGATGTCTTCATGGTTATAGTCTTTAAATGTACTATCTTTTTCTTATGGAAATACACCAAACATAAAGTACACAAATCATGACTATACAGTTCAATACATTTTAATTAAGTAAACATACTCATGTAACCATCTCCTAAATAGAACATCCCATAAATCGTTCTGTAACCTTCTCAGTGACGATCCCCTTTTTTCTCCACACAGGTAAGCAATATTTTTATTTTGTAACATCATAAACTAATTTTGCCTGTTTTGAATGTTATATAGACTCATACAGTTTTTGGCCATTTATATCTGGTTTCTTTTACACAACATTGTATCTATAAAGCTAAAGATATCCTTTTATTTGTTCTATTTATACTAGCTTATAAAAATACAATCATCACAAACATATTAAACCCCAAGTTAGGTCATGAAAGACCTTGTATGTCATGCTTACATGCTTTATCTCGCTGGCCAGAGTATCATAATCTGGGGTCTGTTAAGAGAAATTTCTATCTTCCTACCAACTTCTACTTGTGAATCTTCATAGGAAGGAACAAAGCCATATTTCACAGTAAAAACATATCAACTCTACTTACAATGCACTATTTGCAGCTGCTTTTATAGTTACTGGATTTAAGAACAACAGAGAGCTCTTTAGCCTTTCAGAATACCTGTTAGATTCTTCTATGGGATGTAAATGGAAATAAGCTTTAAAAACTTGTCTGTTTTAAGTCCTTATGTAACTCTTCTTTCCCCCACTGAACTTTTTTTTTTTTTTTTAACCCTAAGGGATTACTTTTTCCCTTCAGTAAGTTAGGATTCCACCCCAGGTTCTAAGGCAAAACTGCCATACATTACCCACTCCCCCCATCAGAAAATCAAGCAGTTATGTGGGCAGGATTCAAACAGATCAAAGCCACTGTTTTTTGTAAACAGAAAAATAATCCACTAACTTAAAACTGTATAATTTTTTTCCCATTAGAAACATGCTCTTTAACCCTACTCCAAAATACTTACCATATGAAGCCTTTCAACTAGCTTTTGATCCCCAAGGCAATTGTTCGTATCAAACCAGGAATCAAAGTCCTAGATTAACAAAAAATATATTAAGATCAGAGATAATATTAGCTACAAATACCCTATTATGCTAGTTATATAGCATGTAACAATGATTTCTAAAATTAATGAAAGGCAAAAATCATTTAGTTCAATTCCTTATTTTTCAAGTGTGCTGTCAGCAATTAATTTTAGAGCTAGTTTGAGAATCATTTTACCTCCTAAACATTTTTCTCAAAAAAAGTCAAGGTGACAAGTTTCAGAGAGAAAAGAAAACAGTTGGAAATCAAGATTTATAGAATTAGAAAATCAATATTCTTAAAAAAAAATCCTTCAGTTTCAGAAAAGCTTAAACATTAAAATCACTTCAGTTTATTCTCGAAGATCACTCACACTACTCAAATACAAAGTTTCCAGAGCAATGTCACTTTTAATTAAAGCTACTAAAAGTGAAATTGAGATTACCAGCATTTTACTGTATTTGGGTAGGATATGAACAAGGACAGTTTCCCTATCCTTACTTCTTTAGCGTATTAATTATATGCAGCCGACCCTTTAACAATGCAGAGGTTAGGAGCACCAACACTCCACGCAGCTGAAAATCCACCTATAATTTAGTCAGTCCTCCAACTGCAGATCACACAGTACTGTAGTATTTACTAATGAAAAAAAAAAATCTACATGTAAATGGACCTGTCTAGTTCAAACTTGTGTTGTTCAAGGGTCAACTGTATTTGCTTTGTTAGTAAACATAATCTTAGAATTCATGTGTTAATCAAAACAAAGCTTTAACAGTAAGTATTAAACAAATACAAGTGTCAATGTAAGAAATTATCTCAAAAAAAAATACGTAAAAGCAGAAATAAAGTAGCTTGCAGACACTGATTAAATGTCTTTCAAGAACACAAATTTCTCTACTCTTAAAAATGATCCTTAACATAACATAACAAGGCAAAATTAACACCTTTTTGGAACTTACTGGAATACGCTCTTCAAAGCCACACACACACTACAACAATGGGAGCAAAGGTTCAAAAATGAACTCGAGTCCAACAAAAAACTGAAATTACGAACAGCACAGACTCTCAACATAATACATATTATATTCCTAAGTACAATCAATAGGTCAAATAGCTAATTAACCATTTCTATCACTGGAAATAATTTATCGAAGGTAAAGATTAGGTTCTATCTTTGCTGGACCATAAAAAAGAATGGCTAGACAGATTTCACCAAACTTGAAGGCCATCTTGGGTAGAGGCCATCCCTGGGGACCTAAAACACAGGCAACATGAAGTATACAAATTCACCTGGGGACTACCCTGATCACCACCTTAAGAACATAAGCAGTCCACCTAGAGCCACTGAAACAATGTCAGGCCAACATGACCATCAAAGAAGAATGGGAATCTATGACATTCTAGAGAGAATAAACCATGATTTATAAAATGAGATTAAAATTGAAAGGCACAAAAGTAAACTGTCAGAATGCATACTAAACCTGGTAGATTACACTAGGATAACTACCTGAAAGTGTGAAAAATAAATTATCATCTCAAGCAGTGCTTAAAGGCAGGCCAATTCTTTTTTTCTTCTCCTAGTTTCATTAAGATAAATTGTTGTACAGCACATACAAGTTTAAGGTGTACAGCACAATGATTTGACTTACACATCATGAAATGATTACCCAATGTTTAGTGAACACCCATCCTCTCACAGATACAAAATAAAAGAAATAAAAAATTTCCCTTGTAATGAACTCTTAGGATTTATTCTCTTAACTTTCATATATTACATACAGCAGTGTTAATTACATTTATCATGCTGTACATTACACCTCTAGTACTTATTTCTCTTATAACTGGAAGATAAGCAAGTACAATAAACTTTGTACATTTTGACTGCCTTCATCCAATACCCCTTCTCTCCACCCTCTGCCTCCGCCACAAATCTGACCTCTTTTTCTGAGTTCGTTTGTTTTTCTCAAGTAGGCCAATTCTATTACAAAAAATGTATAGTATTAAATAAACTATTATTATCTCAACCAGAAAATAATAAGAAATACTCACATCAGCTGAATTAAAAACATCTGGCAACAAAAAATTAAGGAGTGACCAAAGCTCATGCAAGTTGTTTTGAAGAGGTGTTCCAGTTAATAATAGCCTATTTGTAGTCTTGAATTCCCTCACTATTTCTGACAACTGAAAGAAACAAATTCATCATTAGAATGAATATTCTGCATATTGATCAAATTCTAAATGAAGGCACAAATGATTTTCACATCTAAATATCAAATTACCTTAGATTTTTCATTTTTGATCCTGTGAGCTTCATCTATAACTAAGTACCTCCAATTAAATTTTTTGAAAACAGATTTCTCTTTAATAAGCATTTCATAAGATGTTACACATACATCCCATTCTCCTGGTAGTAAAACGTCTCTGACAAAAGCAGCCTGTGTAGCAAGAGGGAAAAAAAATACATTTAAATACATTAAATTTTACTAATGACAAGGATATAATTCAATGTAAAAGGGATGAGAATATTAAAAAGAAATTGAGTTATAGCTATGGTATGCAAGCAGTGAGAACCAGCTCAAATTAACTTCAGTAATCGTATGTGTAAAAAGTAACTGGCAAAATTCAATAGACTAATTCTTAAATGTCTTCCTTCCTTGATTCCCCTAGGTGCTGAAATTCGTATGACACAGCTGTCTAGGCAAAGGATAGTTTTCTGACGTGAAGGTATTACGGACTAAAGGCTAATTTGCAGTAAGCATTTCATTCCTTTCATGTTTACAGATCTAGTAAGACATTGCTATTATCTCATTTTACAGGTGAGGAAACTAAAGCAAAGACTAGTTTAAAAATTGAGTTTCGAAGCAAAAAAAAGCAATTTGGTAACTTAAAATACCCAAAGTATCTATAAAGGAAGAAAAGAAACCTAGAATCATCACTGATAGCTGAATGAAGGGAAAATGAAATTATGTACAGTCACATACTGTATGAGTACATTTAAAAATCTTTCAATACAGTACAAGTACATTTTAAAATCTAACTTTATATTCTTAAGTGTCATTGTTATTTCTGTATCTTCTAAAAAGAATGTGACAACTGACAATATTTTGACTGATTTCAAGAGGTATCATATCAACCCACCAAATTACTAATTATTTTTACTATTTACCATTACAAATTACTATTCTGTGACTACAACCATTATACACAACAATCTAAAAATCTGGCTTCTCAAACTTCCAACCACCTCACAAACTCAAAACTTCCCTTAAAGTAAGAAAATACTTCTAGAATGGGAACACAGCCTTTTATTTTATAACCATCCCCAAAAAGCAGGAAAAATGAACTATACTCTTACAGCTTTCTATAGTCTACAATTCCTTTTCCCCAGTATGAGTCTTAACCAACAAGTTAACATATTTGTGAAGACTGTTTATTACTGGACCCTTTCTCTTATCCCTCCTCTAGTTAACCCCACCCCCAAACCTAAAATCAAATTCTTTTAATACCAAAAATGTAATGAAATATGAGAAACTTACTCTTTGGTCTTTATCTCCTATTAAACAAACAGATCTAAGTGTTGGTACCCATCTCTTGAATTCACTCATCCAGTTGTGTAGGGTAGACTTAGGAACCAAAACCATATGAGGACCAGGAATGTTTCTATAGTGTTTCATGTACCCAAGAAGAGAAATTGTTTGAAGAGTCTTTCCCAGGCCCTAAAAGAATTAACCACAAAGCAATGAAAAACAAAAATAAAACAGACTTCTATATTTATACTTCCTGAATATACAGAAACATTTTAAAGAAAAGCTACGTGTATAGCTAACAAAATGGTGAGAACTTGCTACGTGTCAAGACTATGAGTGTTATGTCATTTAACCTTCATAAGATGTCTTTGAATGTTTTTTGAAGGAGGTACTACTACCATCTCTGTAAGGCCCAGATGTTTGAATTGACTTTTCCAAGGTCACCCAGCAGAGCTAGAATTGAAACCTATTTCTTTAGACTTCATACTTTCTCCAAGCAATTGTTTTAGCACTATAGTTACAGGGAAACTTAAAGTTATGTAGTGAAACTTATGTAGTGAATACTACATAACTAGTAAGTAGTAAACAAGATACAACGTTTTATGAGATAGAACTGTACAAGCTACCATCATGGAGAAAATATTTATTGATGACATTCAACTGACCCTACCTGTGTTTTACAGAAGTGGGGGGAGATGGCTAAATCATATTACAAAAGTCAACCAAAGGCAAGTTTCTCAAAATGTATCAACTTTTAATTTATTACACTTTCATAAATAATAATTAAGTACAGATCACGCTTAGGCAACTAAAGTGAGCTTACTCCAGTCTGACAGAAGATTAGTTTGCTAACAGTTTTAGAATATAATCAATAAAACTATATGTTATAAGCCTTAACCTTTATAAATCTCATGATATACAAGGTTTTAAATCACACAAAAAAATTTTTTTTTCTAAAAAGCTACCAAACACATACCATTTCATCTGCAAGGATACCATTGATGCCGTTCTCGTACAAAGAAATGAGCCAGTTTAATCCTCGGACCTGATAATCTCTCAGTTTACCCCATTTTACATCTAGGAACAAAAGAAAAATCAAGTGTACATTTTAAAGACAAGAAATACATGTGGGCAGCCCCATTCATTTGATTCTCAGAGGTTTAACTTAGCCTTACACACATATGCTAATTCTGACTTTACTTTCTATACTAGGTTTTAAGAATGGGAATTCTC
Source organism: Camelus dromedarius (assembly GCF_036321535.1). Taxonomy (NCBI): domain Eukaryota; kingdom Metazoa; phylum Chordata; class Mammalia; order Artiodactyla; family Camelidae; genus Camelus; species Camelus dromedarius. The sequence goes on from NC_087436.1 coordinate 21,196,875, forward strand.
CAAGTTCCAAGGCACTAGAGGTAGCTGCTATGGCCTAGTGGAGGAGGAGCAGATGGATATGGAAGACAACAGAGTACAGGAAACATGACTGTAGGCATCAGAGTACCCCACATCACTCATTTCCTGTTCCCCATTTATTGCTCCTAGAGACTCTTTGGCCTCTTTATTCCCTTTTTTAATGTTACTCCAAGTGTTTCTAGCCAAGCATCTTCAACTTCTCTGATGACCCAAACAGAGGTTCTCTGGGGACTGTTTTCCTCCTAATAAAGGGGAAACGAATTAAGAGATTGTTTTTCTTTTACCCTTCTACAAGTTACTTTACCAACAGGTCCTATAAAGAGAGACAATCTCTCTTTCAGGGTTTACTGTAGTATTCTCCATCCCAGAATAATTACTGAGTATATGGATCACAATAAACTCAACTTAAAAAAAAAAGGACATTCTATATTCCATCCCCTTTTCAAAAACACTGCTTTGGGATGAAAAGCTAATCAATGCTGGGAAAACCAGTTACAGTGTAGGAATGTAAGAGGTAACCCAAAATAATTCAAATTTCCTTTCCTCCCCCTTATACCAGCTATCTGGCTCTGGCCTCTAGCTTCATGAAGAAATGGAAACTGGGTACTCTGCAGCCAAAAAAATCTGAAGGTACACACTTTAAACAGACTGCTGAATTTCTAACCAGATCCTGTCTTCTCTGAAGTAGTTTGCTAAGAGTTCAAGGTTTCAGTTAATTAAATAACAAATCCAAAATTATGTCCTATATTGAACATTGTGAATTTTTTTGCTCACAACCACTGTGCTCACAGAAACTTGTCATCAAGTGAAACAGAGAAAGGAGGTTGGAAAGAAAAAATGCTAGGCTTCAGTAAAGACAAATGTGCCACCAGACAATCAAGATTTTTTTGTAGGTAAAACTTAAACCTGGTTAAAACCAGGTTTTCTTTTGGAAAACCATTAATAACAAGTACATTTGGGGAAAAAATTTAAAACAAATACAAAATCAGGAGGTAAGTAAAGGAAAGTCTTCATGAAGTACCTTTTTTTACACAAAAGTTTTCTTATCTGGGGCAAATATAAAGCAAAAGCCTAGTCTTGCATGTACATTTGGGCAACAATAAACACAATGGCATTTCACACTCCTTTGAAATATAGCACTACTATCATACTAATATACAATAATTTCCATCCAAAAAAATCTTGTTCATTTCACAATAAACTTCAAAAGACTATTAAAATTTCCCTTTATAAGCTAGCAGCCAAGACAAATCCAAAACAGTAACTAAAGGATGTCTCAAAAGGGGATTTTCAAAAAATCAAGTAATTAAATACATATAACGTACATGAGGGAGAGTCCTCAAATCGAGTGCAAACATTGGTTGCTTTGGAGCTTTCTGTTAATAATTCTTCATCCTCCTCTTGCTCTGTTCTTCGGTGTCGATAGCTGTCAAGTTTAAAATAAAATCAAGTGATTTGAGTTTTGCCTTTAATTTTAACTACCAGCTACTATTTCAATATTAATAGTCAAAAGGCTGACCAAGATGATTCAAGGATTTTTTTTTTAACAGGCACATAAATTAAGACTTAAAAAAAATAGTAGAAATTACTAGTAAAATTTAACCTGAAATGCTTTACATGGTTTTCTAAAATATACATATTTAAACAGAATAGGCCTCCTCTCTTGCTCCCTCGTCTTCGGAGATGGCCCACACTCTGTCTATGGAGTGTGTATCTACTTTTACTTTAACCTGAGCACTCAACCCCTACACCCTGGGGCCTTTCTCTTGCGTTCTGAAACAGCCTATGTACCTCTGTAAATAAATCTACCTTTACTTAAAACAAACAACAGTATCTTAGGTTAATCTGATAAACTTAAATGTGATAATTTTAATTTTAAGGAACTATGCAGTCAGAAAAACCTCATAATTTGCATTTTAAAGTTACTTTTTAAGTATTTTGGTTCCCACCTCAAAACAGTTTCAGAAATCACATTTTAAAAACTACAACTTTCATCAAAATCTCCAAAATATGCAGAAATAAGAGACTCAGGGCTTAAGTAATGACTCTTAACCAGAGATTCATCAGAATTACTCAAAGCTTCTTAAATACACATGCCGAAATTCTACATCCTAAGAGTCAGATACACCTGCTTAAAAACTAATTTTCTGAAGTTATATTGCCAGATTTCTTAATCTCTAAAGGACTCAAGTTAATAAAACTACCTACTCCCCAATTCTCGAGTTTCCAATTATACCTTCATACTTTCAACAAATATTTTCATTTAAATTACAAAACAGTAGATTATTCTACTCTTGTGACCTCTAAATCTAATTTATTACTTTATTTCTATGAAAACTACATGGTTGGTGGAAAAAGATAACCAGTCTTCCCAGACAGAGAGACATTCCTCAGAAATGCAGGACAAGGCAATAAAAATGCAAAGATATTCTTGCCTGTTTTATGTGCTTCTAATGAGAATGTCTTAGTTTAAGTGTTATTTTTTGTGCTTCTCTGTCTTCCAACCCTGTGAAATTTTGTGCAAAGATCTACCCAACCCCAAGTTAGTCTCCATAAACTGAGAGAACTTTGTTGTTGTTTTTTTAAATAAAATCTTCACAATAGCAAGATAGCTGATTATTGTGGCTGTTAAAACTGAAGATAAAAGATGGAATATGCTTTATTACTTCAAAGGGAAGCATCACTCAATTTAACTAGATGAGGTAAAGGGAAAAGAGATCATCCACATCCTTATACCAAAGGACAGGGCAGTACAAACACCCTAATTACTTTGCTTAAGCTAACTTTCTATTTAAGATGGTCTGAAGGTTAGAGAAGAAATCTGTTAACCCAAGACTCCTTTTTTTCAATAACACCAGTAAGATCAAACTGAACAATTTTTTATGTATTTGCTACACAGTATCTTTATTTTATAGGATCTTAATAGAAGTGTTTCTTTTCATAACATTATATTGACTACCCCATAACAAAATCTATTATACTAGTTCGCATTTCTGGAGCATGAGACTGATGCTACTTAAATAGCTGCAAACTTCTCAAGTCAGAACAATTTAAATACATATGAAGTGCAAAGTTCTCTTATGAAAAGTTTCATACATATTAAAACAAAAGCACTTTGGTTACACACAATAAATAAGCAGTAAGATACATTAGTACAGTAGCATATTCCAAGTAAAATTAAGGTAAAATGCTTTTTGATGACAATCCCTTAGAGACAGAGCTCATACCTCCATGTTTCTGTATATCATGTAGTAAATTTAACAGTGTTGATAACAGTTTGCAATTTCCTCTTTTAGAGAACCATGCATATTTTAATTACTGGTCACATTTCATTTTTCACTTTGGGAATTAGCCATTCCATGGAGCCAAGATTGCCCTAAATTTATTAATTATTGTTACCTAAACATCTTAGTTATACAACCAGCACAAATCCTAAAAAATAATTTATAAATTCAACATATAAGACTTTACACACTTTGAAACAACATATAATGATGGCATATAACCTGATACTTTGATATATATAAAGCCAACTAAGTATATAACAAAAAATTTAAACAAACAGCTGTGGTATAAATGATCGCAACATCCACACCAGTACAGACTTCAGATAAAAGCAATACCCTCAACGTGTGTATGTGGTTTAGGAGACTAGCTCCAAGTCAAATCTAAATTCAAACTCGGATTATTCTAACTCCTTCTAGGTGATGTTAAACAGGCCACCTAACCTCTGCAGTTGTTTCCACTCCAAGGAGTGGATAACATCTGAATTCCCTACTCAGTTCATATAAAATTAAAGCATTATGCATATTTTTATTTATTTATATATGTATGGTTACATTCTGCCAAGCCAACTGGGGCCAAATAACAGCACTAAAATAATTTTTTTTAATGAAGTGGTTTTATGCTTGTAATGAAGATTATCAAAAATAAATTTGGCTCAACTATTAAGTATTGACTATTACTCACTCGCCAACTGATAGTAAGTTCTGTTTCTCATCCTTTTTTATTCGTGGGCGCCCTGGTTTCATCTTCAAAGGTGAGGTTGGAGTCTTCTGAGCAGCAGGCTGAATGAAATGTGCAAACAACTCTGTCTGCTTTAATAAATACTCAAACCTATTTGCCCGGTCAGTTTGCTGCAAAAAATTTTAAAATACAGTTTATCAGAATAGTAATACAACTTGAGAAATCAAAGTTTCAACATGCCTCCATATAACAAACTCAACAAAAAGGAACTACTGATACTGATTGATAGATGAGTTTCAGAAGCACTACACTAAGTGAAAGAAGCCAAACTTAAAAGACTATATATACTACAGGATCTGACTGATATGAAATTCTAAGTAGTGATTTTTCAGAAAACGGATCTGAAGTGGCAAGGGGATGAGAGCAGGAGCAAAGGTTTGCGGATGACAGAACTGTTACATACTGACTGAAGATCGTTAAATGACTGTATATATCTACTAAAACTCATTGAATTACAAACTTAAAACTATCGTGTGTCAATTATACTTCAATTTGGTTGACGAAAAAATATCAAAAAAATCAAGACACTGAGCAATACAAGTGAATTTATTCAGAAGGGGGGAAATCCATTGGTCATTTATCAGTTGGGCTGTGTCAAATTTTAAAATGGTATCCCACTTGAAAAACATCTATTAAGTTCATGAAATAGTCATTTACCCAATGCAGGTCTTAATACCACTCTTACTTTCATATCTAACATTTGCTGCTTTGAATGAGTTTGGAAGAATTTAAACCAAAAACAATTTAAGATGCTTGAAATCAAGTTTTCATAAAAATAAACGAAAATGGATATCTAGAGCCTTTATGTAACAGACTTATGGACACACTAATAATAGTTTGGTTAAAAAAAGGAGAAACAAGACAAAAGCTCAATAAACAGAAACTAGTTACTCAACATTTCATTCCCTAAAAATGTTTAAAATGTCAGTTTTAGAATTAACTACAAAACATCTTATCTAGCAAAGTCAACACGAGGCAGTCAAAAATAATATTGCAAAAGCTATGTGTTTTTTAAAGAAAAATGTAATTTGTAAAAATCACACCATTGTAAAAACTGAAGCCCAATTTGCTATCAGGAAGGCACATGGTGACAGTGTTTCATTAGGTCACAAATGTAGCCCAATCCATACAATTAACAACAGGCTGTCAACATGCTTCTCCCTAGTAATGGTCCTACAGATGACAAGCTTCAGATCAGTTTTAAAATACTGAACCAAGATACATACATGTATATGTGTTTTGCAGTTTCCTTTCTTAACACATATATAATAAAAGAAAAGCCAAGAACGGGCAACAAGAAGATGTTGGGGCTTCAAAGGCTATTCCATTATTTGTAATTACATTTGGAATCAAGATAAATAAGCTCTGAAAATAAATTCAGATAGGTCAGAGTCTAGATATTTTAAAGTAAAAGTTTTTCTACAGTATTCAAATCACTGAATATGTATGTATTCTTCACATCTTTCAAAACATTTTCAAATCAATATTCTCTTCAATTCAACAAATATTTTTGTGTCTACCAGAAAAGGTTTCTTTATAAAGAAGACTTTGTTTCTTCATGAAGTTTTCATTACAGTCCAATACTGAAATTAAAGATAATAGGTAAATTATGTTAAAGTGTCAGAAGATGATAAATACTCATAAGCAAAATAAGGCAGAGTAAGAAAAAGATGGGAAGTGGGACTAGCATTTAAATTTTAACTAGGACGATCAGGAAAATCCTAACAGAGGTGATGTTTCAAACTGAGAAGGGAGGGGTCCCCCCAATTCTTAGACCTTATCATACCTCTCTGATGCTCAAAACCCTTTAATGGCTCTAGATGTCTTAAAGTATTTTTTCAAAGTATGGTTCATGATCTCAGATCAAAAATATCCAAGATCTTTGTTATCTTCTACAAGGTAAAATTTGAGAATTTAAAGAACTAAGTATAAACTTCACTAGGGTTCAACAGAAGAGTCCATAATTTCCAAAATCCTCTCATTCATTCATGCAGTGATGGGGTTACAAACTAGCTGCAAAGAACCAAGGCGTTCAGAACAACATTTACAGAATAAGCTTTTAGAATTATAGCAAAGGGTAAGGGGGAGTAACAGGCAAAGACCTTTTAGCTTGAAAAAATGAGGTTAAAAAAAAAATGACTTAAAAGCTTAAAGACAAGAGGTGTAAGGAGAAAAACTGCTTCCTAAAAAGCAGAACACAATAAAGTAAGATCAGGAACCTGAAAGAAATCAAAATCAAATGGAAGATTAAAATCAACAGCTTTGGAAAAAGCTTTTCTCTGAGACATAAGGAGATGATCAGGAAAGCAGAAGCCATACGTGTTTGGAAATGTAGAGGAAATACATTGGTGATGGGCCTGCAATTCTTTGTGGAGGAAGACTGTAAATGAGGGTGTGGCAGAAAAGGAGTAGAATACTTAGAGCAGCAAAATTTTAGAATGGCTGAATGGAACTGTTGAGCAATAAATACTGAAAGCCCAAGAGAGTAAAAACCATACATGTATTCCTGTACCAATCAGCACTATTATTTCAGTTTTCTCAAGCAGTACTCAGCTTCTTGGGTTCAAGAACGAAGAGTACACATCAAGAATTACCTACAATTAGAAACTAGCAGATGATAAGGAGATTGCTTACAAGAAAACTGCTTATGTTGAAAAAGGAAATTAAAACTGAGAGTGAAAAACTTGTAGGAAGTGAGGAAAAAATTGCAATAAAGGGCACCTGAAAAAAATTGTAAAGAACTATTGAAAATCTCCATTATATAATCAGATTTGTGTCATAAATGTACTCTGCAATAACATGAAAAGATTTGGAAGACGAGATATAAGAAAGGAGCCAAATAAAGATGCCAACAAAATAATTCATGCAACAGAAGAATACTGAACTAGAGTGATGGAGAAAAGATAAGAGAAATATTTATGAGGTTAAATTTGCCAAGACTACTAATCCTATGAGGTACTGTCATATACAGTTTGGTATCTATTAAGAGAAACTTTTATTCATTGAGAGAACACTAAGTAGAAGTGTGGGGTAGAGATAGTGAATTCAGTTTTGGATATTCCTAAATAAGAGGTACCAAAGGGACTGAAATGTCCAAAAGCAAATGAAAACGGATGGAGGCACCTGGGCTACAGATAAATGTTCAGAAGTATTCAGTTTAAAGATGGCAGATGAAAACCAGTGACAAGGTCCAAAAACAAATGCTCAGAATGTAATGAAGAAGGACAAAGGAACAATCAAGCAGAAATGACATGGATATCATCAAGGGGAAAAGTCTCTTACGGCAAGTAAAAATTTTGTGGAGTGATCAATAATGTCAAACACAAGTGAGATCAAGGAGAATGAAACTAAAATAAAGTTAAAGAACTGGCACTTAGAATCACTAGTGCAGTGTAAATGACAGAATCTAAACTGTGATGGGTTTAAAGGAATGAATGGAAAAAGCAGAGCTGGAAAATACATCTTTTTATTTAAACAAATTTTGACAGCAAAGAAAGGAGATAGGACAGTTACAGATACACACATATATAAAATGTAACAGAAATCATACAGAATATATCATTTATTTTACACACTGCTATATGTATTTTGCACATTATATGTGTTTACATATATGCATGTGCACATGTAAAATACATATATTTTTAGGATTTTTGAATCTACTTAAGAGAATAAAAAATATTTACTGACACTGAAGAGAAAGCCAAAGAACAAAGGGAAAGTGAAACATGTGCCAGATATTGTTCTGGGTGCTAAAGACAGAAAGCTCAAGACACTGTTCCCACTATTAAGGAGCATACTGTGTTGTGCAGTGGTATTATTATTACATATGCTATTTTAACTTTTTAAGATTTCAAAACAAATGAGTTTAATCCATATAAAGCACAAAGAACAAGGGCCCAATACATAGTAAGCATTCACCGTTAGTGTTATTGAATTAAAATTTAAAGCTCTTTGTAGATACTAGTTAACTCATTGTTAAAAAAAAGTTTTCTAAGAGGATATGAAATGTGAGCTGGGTCTTCAAGGATTTCAATATAACATTCATATTCTCTTCTGTAAGGATCTCACCCATATTATAAGCAGGATGTAGGCAAGGAGCATATATTATTCTCTATGTAACCAGTAGAGTAGAATGCTAGACAGACCAGAATAAACACATTTAGAATAATTACTTCTCTGGTCTTTAAATCATCTCAATGCTAAATCTTAAATTAAAGGGGGTTTTAACATAATCCGTATATTGACATTAATACATGAATTCATGTAGTATTTCCATATTTGCTTTACATAGTCAAATAAGTAAGATACAAAAGTCATAGTACCCCATGTTACACATATTTAAACTGGGTATCTGTGCCTTAATTTTGGTACACTTAAAAGGTTATTATAAGACTCTATTCATATACCTAGAACATACCATTTTTTCTTCATAGGTAGGATCTGGTTCTTGGATTTCTTTTTGCTTTCCAGGAGACGCATCATCAAATACTTCCTGGTAGGAGGGAAAAACCAAGGATTGTTCTTCAAGAATACTTGACACATCATTATTAGACTGATTTCTGTCAAAACACATTCTAAGTAATACACTTCTGTCTCAAATTTCCTAAATACTTAAATGGCTGTCATTTAACCTGATAGGAAACCTTGATGAAAAATACCAGATGATAATTTATTTAAGCCCAATATGTAAACTGTGTGGCTATTGCCAAGATTGAAACACAAGATTATTATCTACATCATCCTAGAACAAAATTACTTTCAGCAATTCGGTTTCTTTTCCTAATCAAAAATTATAAGCCAAATTAAATAGTATAAAATATGAAGAAAATACATTCCATTTTAATCATAAAATTGCAGTGTCTACTGCACTACTATACAAATGTACACCTGGAAAGTGGCCTTAGTCACCCTGATTCCCATCTTCTGGAATATTAAAAAATTCACCATGCAGCCTAAATTGAATGACCTTTAACTACAATCTAATTCTCTAGTTGGTAATAAATGTGTTATTCTTGCAAATTTATTCACCTTGACATTCAAAAATGCCACAAACAACAAAAAACAACTACATTGCAAAGTTCCACTCATCCATTAAAAGAACAATGTAAGAACTGTTGGTAAAAGTGTAATTTTCATCAATGATATTCAAATCTGTGCTTGGCAATATATACTACAATAAAGTTATCTGTGATTAAAAAGGTGGGGGGAAAGGGGCTGGTATAGCACATGAATTAAGAGGCCAAATGACCCAAATTCAAGTCTAACTTCACTGCTAAGACCTTTAGGCACCTGTGGAACTTAAAGCTCATCACAAAAATCTCAGGTCTCCACAAGTAAAAAAACGACAAAGCCATCTACCTAGCCTACTTTACAAAATGGTACTGGGATAGATACCATGAAAAATCAAATACATCTTTAAAAAGTAAGATGTGCTTTCCAACAGCAGTCATTATTTCTTTCATAGTTAAAAAAAAAAAAAGGTTTGGATTTCAGGACTCTTGAAGTCCTATGATTACTGGTATATAGTGTACCTACCTATCAGTCTTGTCAATAGTGAGAGATGAGGATGAATGAAAGACAGGCCCCATCCACAATGTCAAAAAGATCACAGTAATAAACAAAAAATGAGATTGCTCCCCTGACCTATCAGCACCACAAGCAAAAAGGAAAAATTAACTTCATACATAGAAAAGCTAGCTAATATTTCTAGGAAAATGGGCTTTGTCAGAAAATAAAAGATTTTGGAAAAATCCACCTTAAATTCTACTTTCAAACAAGAAAAGGGCATTAAAATTTTTTTCAACCATGAAACAGACTGTCAGATATATTACATATGCGTGCTCAAATCTAGTTTTTAACCAGGGAACCTCAATGATTTCTGAATTCAGTTAAAAGAGAACAGACTAAAGTAAGGTACGTTTCTTTGAAAAGAACAAAGTCACACTATAATGTGAAGAAAAAAACCAGAATCTAGTCAGTGAAAAGATTGATAAAAAGTAAAAGTACCGATATTCCTCTACCGAGAAGGTAAAACTAACTCATTCGTCAATAAATGAAATTGTCAGACATCTTTTTTTAAGAATATGACAGGGCAAAATATGTGGGAAAAGGGTCAGCTTCAGAGCCAGACCTGGGTTCTATTACAGGTTCTGCTTACCAGAAGACTCAATTTCCTCATCTGGCAAAACAAAACAAAACAAAACACCACTAACTTCATTTGTTACTTGTTATAACCTGACTATTCATAATTAAACTTTAATTCCACTTCAACTTGAAAATGGCACCTGAAAACCAAAATACTTAATTTAGACTTTAAATTATTCTGCTTTCTGGTATTTCTGTAACACCTCTAATGAAACTTTGGTTACTTCAAAATTTGAGTAACAGCCCCTTTTGAGAAGCTGAGGAAAACTACGGACAGAAATTTGCAGAGAATTGCGTATTAACATACAATTGCGTATTAACATACAATTGCTTTCAGCGTCAGATTTTCAAACCCACTTAAACCAGGAAGCAGGAATCCAAGTTAACCATAGTAATGGAAAGAACCATTTAAAACCTTAAGGAAAAGAAAATAGGCAAAAGTAGATGTGAATCGGAAACAAATCTCGTCACTGAAAACGACAGAATATCAGATGTCTTATTCTATCAAAACCTACCCTCTCCTGAAAGTTCTCACAAAAACTAGTAACATGTTACTTCACCCTAAGTTAGACCGTTGGTACCCAAATAAAACTATTATACGCCGAATGCTTCAACGGGAAACTGCGCTACCATTTCCTTACTGTGTTAATTCTGCATCAACGTTCATTTTTAGAGCAGTACTACCTTCACTCAGTCTATCCAAGGATGGAAAAATCCCAGAAATCTTTGGACTTCGACTATAAAATATCTTAAAACAGATCGAAGGCCAAGAATAAAATCTGGAAGGAGCAAGCAATCACTTTGTTCCCAGACATCGCAAAGCCTTCCTTGGAGCGCACCCAAGAGACCCGCCTGGCAGTTCCCCAATCTTTCCACCCTCGCAGGACTGTCACCACCCCCTGGCCGGCTAACCCCAGCCCAGTAGGCAAGCAGGCTCGGCAGCGAGCGGTACCAATTTTCAAAATAAGGCCAAGGCCCTCAAAGAGGAATTGAGCTGGTCTGAAAACCAACCAACCGTCCCTGACTCACTAATTCATTCATCCACCCATCCGTGGTCCCCCCCACCCCCCGCCCCCAATTAGATGGTGGTTCAAGACAGCTGCGGCTGCCTTGGTCGCTTCCCTCCCCGTGGAACAGTGCCTGGGAGGAGCCTCCTCTCCCTTCACAGGAGCAGCTGCGCCCTGCTTATCCCCACGGCGCCCCGGGCCATCCAGCTCTCGGCATTGTTTCTGCCCAGAACAGATACCGCCCCCGCAAGGACCGGGATGAAGAAAAGGAGGCCCAAGTACTCGGATGCGCTGCTTTTAAATGCCTTCCCTACCCCGCCGGTCTACCCTCGTTCCTAGGGGGACATCTCCCTCGCCCTTCCCCCAAGTTGAGTGGAAACTAAAAGCCAGATTCAGAGATGGGCGAGAGAATGATGGGAGCCTAGCTAGGGAAAAAAGGGGGGGGGTACACGTCTCTCGGCCTAAGTAATCAAGAACGTATGTCTAATAAGAGCGTTCGAGGATCTGGCAAGGTTCGCTGAAGAGACAAACATGTAAGTGGGAAGTGCCAGAGATCCAACTGAATCCACCTGGATAGGTGAAGCACAAGGGCGCGGGGCTGAGAGCATCATTTCGGATCCCGAGGGTCTGAGGCCGAGCTTTGGTGCAGAGGGGTGAAGTTCGGCTCTGCGTCTGTTCACGACCATAGGGGCCAGGGAACCAGTTCCTCCTCCCCATCCCGCCCTCTCCCCACGCCACAAGCCGCCCTCACCTCCATCTCGGAGTCCGCGGGGCCGGCGCCGGCCGCAGAGGGAGCCGCCTGGGCCGCGACGCCCTCGGCGCTGCCTTTGTTGCTGTTGCTGCTCCCGCTGCAGGCGGCCGAGGCAGCGGGCTTGGAAGGCGCGCTCTCAGGAGGCGGGGGTGGCGGAGGGTCGGCGGCGGACGACATGATGTTCCGTCTGCGTCACCCGCTGCTGCCAGAGGCCGGGCCGGCAGGGGTGAGGAGGAAGCCTAGGCCTGGGTGGCTACGTCGCAATGAGCAGATGGAGGAGCGAGAGGACCACCCGAATGCCCCCTGCGCCGCCGCTCGGCGACGAGCCGGAGCCAGGCCCAGCAGCCTCCCCCTCTCGTCCTCGGCCCCCTCTTCCACCGGGCTCCGGGTTCGACCAGCGCTTTACCTCACGGCGGGAATCACGTCGACGAGAGTGGGCGGGGCCACCCGGGTCACAGAGGTCAGGGAAGGCGGGCTGATTTACAGGAGGGCGGAGGGTTAGGGGGAAACGAAAGGAAAGCGAAGAAGGGGCCGAGTCCGGGAACTGGCTTCGCGGCCTCGCCTTCTTCCTCTGGCAGATACCATCTATCTCGCCCGCATCCAGGTCTACTACCTACGCCACCGACTTTCAACACTCGCGAGATTGATAGTTGGCCAAATGACTGGGTACCAAGTGCGCATGCGCATTCCCCTCTCACTGCCCTTGGCCACGCCCCCTCCGGGGTCCCCAGCGGGCTTTAGGGCGAGGAGTGGGCGGGGCCTCGAGGGAGAACTCTTAGACGTAGGCTTGTGCGTCGGCTCCCGGGCGTGATGCGAGAGCCGTGCTCCAGGCGTTCTTAACGGCTTGCAGTCCTCGACCGCCGCGTCTTATTGGCATGGCAGCGATCGGCGGCGTTCCTTAGAAACTTGCCCGGGTTTTGCGCCGCCTACTGCAGCATGGAGGCCTGTGCAGGCCTTAACACTTTTACCGCCTCCGCTGATAGGCGTGACGCCACGGTGTTGACGTCTCCCTGTTTTGTTGTCTAAGGAAAAGTGCCCGTTAGTGTGATTTTTTTTTTTGTCAACATCGCATGTTAGTTACATCAATCATTTCTAAATGTTTTCTCTTCGGTTCAGAATTACATGATATTTCCTCTGAATTTACATGCTGAAAGTAAGCAAACAGTTCCCAACACCGTGTAAGTGAAACATGAGCAATTAATAGATAAGAAAGAGAGGCGATGTGTTATCTTTTCCTCAACCACCAAATAAATAAATTTAAAATTGTACATTATTCTTTTATCGGTAAGAAATGTTACAGGTAATCACTACTGGTTTGTACACTTCCTTACGCTCTCTTCAACACAGCCTGAGGGTCTCGTGCATCATCTACTACTGAGTTTAAGCACATTGTGTTCTATTCGATATCAAATCTGCCTACCGCAGTAAATTGCTATCTGCCCTGCACAGGCTTTTATTCATATTTGTATCCCCATGTCCAGCTTTCTATCAATATGTACTGAATAAAGGCGACACTTCGCAAGAGTTAAGGTTTGTGCAAACTCTGGATTTTGCTGAATTTCAAACAGAAGGGATCGCCTTTGAATACATAGCCCGCAGACTTTTAACCAATTGAGTAATAATTCTTTGAGAGCTGGAAAAATGACCCCTAGCCCATTAGAAATACTATTTCTGAGGCTACAAGGAACCGCCTATGGATACATGAAAAGTACCTAAAGGATGTTCATCATGTTCTTCACGTGTAATTACAAAAAACTAGCAACAGATTAAGAGTCCAACATTGAAAATATGATTTTAAAACTATCGTACACCCAAAAAAAGAATTCATCGACCTTTAACAACCATTAATGTAGAATAATGTTTATTATATAGTGTTAACTGAAAAAAATTTTTAACAGTTCAAAAATACAGATAAAACTTTGGAAAGATAGTCCTGAAAGTATTGAAAGTGATTGTTGTTGGTGTATATTTCTTAATTCTTTTTTGTTTGTATTTTTTATTTTTCTAAAATGAACCTGGGTATTATCATATTGAGAAAACAATGTTAAAAAAATTATGTCCCCGAAAAAGCTTGTGTGGAAGGATAAAAGGTACTATCTAGGGTGGTTGCTGACATATAGACACTCAGTAAATACTTATTAATAAATATTTATTCAATATTGACATTGTTAAGTAGAAAAAATATAACATTTATGTAATATTCAGAACATTTCTTCACTCTATAATGATAGGTAAATAACTTTGGTTCTGGTTTGGAAACCCTAAAAATATACTGAATATATAAATGGATGAATCTTAAGTCTGATAATAGTTTAAAGAAAACAATAAGTAGCAAGAAAAACAATAAATAAAATTGCCTCCAAAATGGCAACTGTCTTTTTTAACATATGCACTTACACTGTGAGTGAGTCTGTCTTATGAGCATATGAAAGCTGTATGAGAATCTTGTAGGGAAAATTTTAGAGGAAAGGAGGGAAAGGAAACAGAATGTCTGAATCCACTAATCTAACAACAGGGACAGAGAAACAGATTTTGAGCAAGATCTAGAAGCGGAGAGGAAGAGGACAGACAAGCTACAGAAAAGACAGGAAGCCTGGAAACTGAGCTGTGGGGACATTAGCTGAGTTAGGCAGAGAGCAGTGCTTATATGATGGCCAAATGACAAAGGCCTATTCTTCAAATACAGGCTACAACGAACAGCTAGTTCTGGAATTGATGGCATAATATAGGATTAATGTAGCGGTAAGAGAGTAAGCTGGACAGTCAGGCAAGCCTAGTGCAGGCTCAAGAACTTAGTAATTGTGTGAATGCAGGCAAGTTATCTAACTTCTTTGAAATCAGTTTTCTCATCTTTCTGTTATTATCCCAATTTTATATTTGGATAATATTCTTATAATGATGTCATAAGAATTAAATGAGATAGCACATGTAGGGTGTTTAATACAGTGCCTAACATATAGTGAGCACTGCGTTCAAGTGTTAGGTATTCTAATCCTGAAGAACATGAACCTAAGGGTCAGAGCCTCATTGAAGAAAGGGCAATCTAATGGCTTTTTAATAAGGAGGAGGATAAGGGGAACAGTGTCAAGAACACACTGGAAGGAATTACCACTTTAACCATGTTCCCAGATACAGAACGCTACAATGTAAAACCACGTTAGTGTTAGGTCTCAAATATGCCAATACATATTGTTTATACCTAACATTCTCTCTGTTGGATTTAGTGTGCTAGAACAGTACGTGCTATGCTGAATAGAGTGGACAAAGAGACGCTGCCAGAGGACAAAAGATACCAGAGACAGGACTCTCTCAACATTCTGGCCTTGAATGGGGGAAGAGAGTGTGAAAGGCTAAACTGGGAGTTCGAAATTTGCAGATACTATATATAAAATGGATAAACAACAAGTTTATACTGTATAGCACAGGGAACTATATTTAATATCTTGTAGTAACTTATGGTGACAATATGAAAACAAATATATGCATGTTCATGTATGGCTGAAGCATTATGCTGTACACCAGAAATTGACACAACATTGTAAACTGGCTGTACTTCAATTAAAAATATATACATACAAAAAAATGAAGAGACATTTCACTGAAGAAGTTATACAGAAGGCAAATTAGCACATCAAAAGATGTTCAAAAGCATTAGTCCTTAGAGAAATGCAGGTTAAAACTATAATGAGATATCATTTCATACCTAACAGAATGGCTTAAATAAAAAATAATGACAACACTGAATGCCTGTGAAGATACAGAGAAAACGAATCACCCACACATTGCTGGTGGTTATGTGGTGCAGAGGAGTTTGTAGATCAAAAATCCTGAGAATGGCTGATTTAGGAAAAAACTATTTTCCTTGAAAAACAAAAGCATGTGCAGAGTAGTTGTATCTCTGAAACTATTGCTCCAAAATATATGGTCATAATCATTCGTATTAATAGTAACTTTTAACCAAAATAGCCTTTATTTCACAAAAAAACTATAGGGTAAATAATTGTGAATTTTATGATATACATTGACTTTTTAGCAGACAAGCAAAGCTTATGAATACATGTAACACAACATTCTACAGCCATCCACATCCTTTATAAGGCTTCTCAAAGTGGCAAAAATAAGCACATTCATTAACAGATCCAAAGAAATAGCCTCTTTTTTGCATTTAAAATATAAAACAAAAGCATATAAACTGAAAATTACGCTTAGTAACCAATGTTTCATTGTCATATCTTGGAAATGATTTAGGCATCTGATAAATACCTGAGAATTAATATAAGTCTTAGGTTTTAAGTTACCTAAATATAGTCTTCAATCTAACAAACTATAAAATGTAACTACTATTGGAAATCAGAATAATAACTCAATTTGGTTAAACACAAAGTTTTACAATCTTAAAAATTAAATGGAGTTTATACTAGCTTATTTGATCAATAAGCCAGTATACATTTAGGAAGAACATTCCCAACTAGAATAAAACATAGGCTGGCATTATACTTAACACTGGTAAGTCGGGGCCACTAGTTATGAGAACAGTAACCTAGGTCTACCTTTTGAGCAAGAGCCAGGATGAGAGTGGTGGATGCAAAACACTGGCATCTCTAGCACAAATGTCTACAGTCTATTTATTGCAACAGAAAATAAAACTTTTTATAGAAAAATCTATAAATGTTCCCATTCAAGCACCACAATCCTTTTAATTTTCAATCATACTTTAAATTTCATCAAAGGTGTCAAGTCTAAGCTCAGTGGCATTGGAAATACATTCAGCTAAATTGTACTTGAAGTATATTTTTGTGAGAGCTGGAGGTTAATTTCACCCATTTGAAAATTAGACTCTTACTTTTTAAGGTATGCAGTTATTTTTCTATAATAACTCATCATGAAAGAAGATAGGAACTTAGTATCTTATAAATTCTAAAAAAATTCTTTTCAGTTTTTGGCTTCTCTCCAGATAGACGCTCCTCGCCAAGTGTTGAATTTATCTTCTGTCTAGATTAAATGCCCCAGAGGGCACGTAAGGGGGGATATCCTGTGACTCTGCTACTGGTCAGGAGACCTACTGAGTTGCATTCTTAAAATAGCACAACTTTTGTGTTTGTCCTAGGAAGATGGGCCACTTCAGATCTAGCTAGTGGAAGGAAGTGGACATTTTCTAAGTCTCACATTCAGACATAAAAGCGAAGGACGGAAGTCAAAGGAGGCTTCCACTTACTTACTATTTTGTAAGGGAACCCATGAATTAAAACACAGGAACCTGGACAATGAGAACTTTGTAAGACTTTGTAACCTTTGTAAGTCATTCCTGCTTGTCATTTTTGTTGCTCCTTAAAAATCTTAATTCTTTTACCATTGAATTTTTTTCTTCTACAATTCTTTCAGTACTTTGAATTGATGAACCATGATATTTGGAAAAAGACTAAATCTTAATTCTAGACTTACAGTTAAACTCTCCATGAAGTAGTTATTTTCACAGAAAGTTATAGTTAAATTCTCCATGAAGTAGTTGTTTTTCATGACACTGTCATTTCCTTTATGAAACTGGTAATTCTTATGCAACTTTGAGTCCCACTCAGAACTTTAAGGTGGAAATTGTGATTGTAATTGTATCTTCCAGCTGGTTTGCATTTTATTTACACATTGTGTTCATGTCCTCACAGAAGAAAACACCAAGACGGGATCAGACTGCAAGAGACACATTTAGGGGAAACGCCTATTAAGAATAAAGCAAGGAAGCCAGCCAGAGCAGGCAGGGAGTACTTTCAGAGATGCAGGGCTAACACAGGTAAAAAGGGGAAAGATGGGGGCTGCAGAGGGAAAATTTCAGCTCTCAGCACAGCTCTAAGGAAATTGTAGCCAGGCTGAAAAGGAGCCCTCAAGCCATAGCCTCCTGTTAGATGAGTGCCATGTCCCATGGGAACATTCCTGTC
Source organism: Camelus dromedarius (assembly GCF_036321535.1). Lineage (NCBI taxonomy): Eukaryota > Metazoa > Chordata > Mammalia > Artiodactyla > Camelidae > Camelus > Camelus dromedarius. The sequence goes on from NC_087436.1 coordinate 21,214,754, forward strand.
CTGGTACCACTGCCTGCTGGGACAGCCTAGAAGTGTGTCCCGAGCAGAACACGGGGTGAGTTGTTTTGACTTTTTGGAGACAGGTGGGTAATAAAGGTGGGATGGTGAGGGGCAGCTGGAGAGGTGGGTCCAGAGGGACAGCAGCTGAGGCTACAGGAACCTGACAATACGTAGAGCTGAGTGTCTGAGCATCAGTTTCATGGTGGAGACTGGAATATGCCACTCCAAAATATACTACTTTGGTGGGTATTATTTTGAACTGGAGGCAAATGAGAATCAACAGATGCAGAAAGAAGCCTTCCTGGAGCGTCTCTGATTTGATTAAAAACAGAAACTCTGAAATCTGAGGAGTGCCATCCCCTCTCCCATGGAGTGTTCACAGCTATGAGGAAGACAGAAAGTCAGCACTCTGGTGGACCTGCACAAACATTACTCCGCTCGTTTCCCCCATTTATTTACCTTCCCACAGCCTGCAGCCCTTGAAAGCCTAAAACCTTTGCCTTTCTCTTGTTGCTTTTCTACAAATGTATTGTTCTTCTGTTAAGATGCTATAGAAGCCCAATTTCTAACCACTGCTTTGAATTACTCTTCACTAAGGTCTCTCCTCCATTATGTGTGCTACACGTTAATAAATTATTTGGTTTTCTCTTGCTAATCTTTTGTCAGTCTAATTTTACAGGACCCTAGCCAGAGAACCTAGGAAGGTAGAAGGAAAAAAATTTTTTTTCTTCCCTACAATTGCCACAAACATATATGACATGTTTTGGAAAGAGAAAGATGTACATTTAATAAATCTGTCTTGTAATTTAAATTCACTAATTTCAAATGATTTTAAACACACACATATGTATACACACACTACACAATCTTCAAGGTGGAAAATAAAACATAAACTTATTATTGAACCCTTAGTTTGGACTTACAAAGATCCCAGGTACTGGGTATAAAATAAAATTTAAATAAAAGAAAACTTGGACTTTGGTGATGATTAACGTTTATTTGTCAGTTCCATATATTGGGCCAAATACTGGCCCGGGTGTTTTACATGTGTTAACATATTTGGCCCTCACATTATCTCTTGTGAAATGGGTAATAATTGTCCCCCTTTTTGCAGAAAGAGACGCAGACACAGAGGTAGTCTGCCCAGCACTGTGCAGCCAATGTGTGATACGGCAGATTCATCAGACCAAATTGCACAAGAATCAAAGATGAAACCTGTAGTTCAAGGCTGATAGCTTATTATCAGTGTGGAAATAAATGAAGACCACCCAAATGAGAGCAAACAGAGGCTGTTTATTCAGAGCTTACTGTACTGAGGGAGTTGGCCGCCATCACTTGCTCTAGGCAAACTGGGAAGTGGTATGCTCTGATTAGAGAGTGCTGGGTGGAAGAACTAGAGGTAGACTAACTAGAAGCAGGCCCTCTTTTATACAGGATTGGTTTGAGGAGCACCTTTGGCTTTCTCTGGTTGGTCCTGAATTGGAGGCAAAAAATAGAGAAGTTGGTAGTCATTGACGAAGTCCTGCCCGTTCTGGGCAGACTGCCATAGAGGTTGTGGTTTAGCGTCCCAGGCTGGTTGCTACAGAGGTTGTGGGTCAGAGTCCCACTGTCACACATGATCAGGTTGTATATTCAATTTCTCAAGAGGAGAATGAAGTCACCCAGTTTATCTTAGTTCTGCTAATAATTGTTTGCTTCTATAAGGATAACGCTAATAAAATGCTATTTAGGTTAGCTCACAATATATGCATGCAAGGAGGGTGAATGCAGCAATAGTTAAATGAGCAGTACACACAGGATATACATACACACGTATATAAATACAATTGTGAAAGAGGGTTAATTCTAAGAAAACCCCAAAGTTTAGTACCCCCATTAGTTCTTATATTATTCTTACCTGAGAAAGTCTATTTTAAAATGTGAGATTATGACAGACTAAGAATTGTTCTTTAACAACCATTCTCTAAGCGCTTTCATGCTTAGCTGGACACAAGACCATGCTGAGTAAATATGGTATTTCCCATCCTCCCTTGCTGCCGGTGTGGCCACGTAAATGAAGGATGAGTGCAATTTACATGAGGGAGGAATGAACTTCTATTTTCTGCAAGCCACTGTTATTTCAAGCCCCTGCTACACACCACTAAACCAAATCCAATAATACACTGTTTAATTTTTCTCCTGTGTATAATTCTGGGCTTGAGAATGTGATTTTGTTTTGAAACTAATTGAGATCAAGGGGAAAAAAGTTAGAGACAGAGACTCAAAAATGGTTTTCTACGTGGACCAGGTGCCCTTCAATGAAAAACAAAAGGATATCACCAAGACACAAAATTGGTACTTCCCAAGTGTCCAAAAATCAGTTTCTTCTTAAAATTTCTGCTCTCAACGTAAATGTGTACATGTTACCTGTCTAGAAAAAGGTAAATTGTGGCTAAAGTGTATATTCACAATTAATACTTTCATCCATTCCCACAGTGAGCCAGAGTTCTTAAGTATACTGAAATAAAGTTTTATTAAGGCATCAGTGTATCAAAATATTAAACTCTGTGCTTTCTATTTCATACATGATTTTGCTTAAATAAGGATTACTTTCCTATGCTAAGATTAGTAGTAGCCAAGCACATGCCTGGGAACCACCAATTTTTCAAGTCTTGGAGGAGATAAGAAAAATAATAATGGCTTATATTAGGTGGTGAGCTTGCCCTGTGTCTGTGGCTTCTGCGGTTTTACATATGGGAAGAAAGGGGCGTTGGAATGTGGGACTTTCCCATGCCACTTCTCCTGTGAAAGTCGGGAGGATGTTAAATGACTAGTATTAAAGAGGAAAACCTCTTTTCAGTTCCGCAGCAAGGTATTAGGGCCTCTGTTACCAGGAACCTGGCAGAGGAATGGGTCTCTGGAGCAAATTTATGCCGCCATCCTGGGAAGCAGAGCTGTAAGCAGACTGCAGGGCCCAGGCCCCAGCTCCACACCATGTAATTAGAAAGAACCCGTGAAACAGAAGCTGTGTTCCCAGCTCTTTGATTAGGGAAAAATTCCAGCTTGGGAATGGGAAGAGGGAAGATACAGGCTCAGAAGAGTGATTCTCAAAGCCCAGCACATCTCCAGGGGCATGTCAGGTCGGCTCCTAGGCAGGTATCAAGAAAGGGACTAAATATTCCAATTAGAGAAAAAGATCGTCAGACTGGACAAAACAACAAAGCTAGTCTATATGCCACTTACAAGGGACACACCTTAAATATAAGAATACTCGAAGGTTCAAAGTAGAGATAGAAAAAGGCAGTTCTTGCAAATACTAACCAGAAGAAAACCAGTAGAGTTACAATAAATGAAGCATCACTCGGAGTAAAAAGGGACACTTCGTAACAATAAAAGGGCCAGTTTATCAGGAAAACATAAAAGTTATAAATTCGTATGCATCAAATGACAAAGCCCAAAAATACATAGAGCAAAAATTTACAGAGTTATAAGAAGAACTAGAGAAATCTACAATCAAGTGGGAAATTTCATACTCCTTTCTTAGCAACTGGTACAAGCAGCTAAAAAGTATCAGTATGGATAGATATGAGATTGATGTGTTAATAAGCTTGACCTAATTAACACATGTAGAAAATTGCACCTACTAACAGCAGATACGTATTCTTTTCAAGAACGCGTGGAATGTTTGGCAAAGTTGAGAATGTGCTGAGTCATAAAGCATTAACAAATTTTGAATACTCCAAATCAGAGTATTTTCTCTGACCTTAGGGGAGTTGAGCTAGAAATCAGTAACTGAAAAATCACTGTAAATCTCTCATGTTTGGAAATTAATCAACATAATTCTGAAAAGATCAAAACAGAAATTAGAAAGTATTTTGAATGAAATGATCATAAAAATATGCCATTCCAAAATTGTAGGACATAGCTAAAGCCAAAATCAATAATCTAAATATTTATTTATATAAATCACAAAAAGAACAACAAATTAAATTCAAACTAAAAGGAAGGATATTATGAAAGTAATAGAAATTAATGAAAGAGAAAAGAGATGTACAGTAAATACCAGCAATGCCAGAAGTTCATTATTTGAAAAGACTGAGAAAAAAAATTGAACCTGGGACCTTTCACATGCCAAGCTCACTCTCTACCACTGAGTTATACCCAACCCTCCAAAAAACTAAGACAATTGGTAAATGCCTGGAAAGGCTAATTAAGAAAAGAGAAAGCATGATAAAATATCAGGGATGGAAAAAAAGCATCCCGACAGAGCCACCTGGCATTTAAAAGATAATAAAAGCATATTATGAATATTTTGCCAATAATCTGAAAATTTCATTTGAAATGGACAAATCTCTAGAAAACTATGAAATTCAAAACTGACGAAAGGAGACACAGAAGTAAATTTTGTATAGTTTTATATCTATATGAACTATCCCTGCTTCTACCAAAATCTTCTTGGGCTCCGAATTCCGTCTGTAGCCATTTCAAGGAGTTCACCCCTACAGTTAGTCCTCCTTGTCCCTGTATCACAGATTTTTTTTTCCTTCTCTACTCTCTACTAGATCTTTGCCACCAGTATGTAAACATGAGCTAGTGTCTAATACTCTTAAAAAAAAAAGGCAGAACCCCCCCCATTTTTTATGTCATATCTTCCTTAATATTTTTTTTTTATCTTTTCATAGAACGTCTTCTCAAAGGGGCCGTTACACTGTTGTCTCTGTTTCTGCACCATCTAGACCACCCTAATCATGCTCTGTCTCCAGCACTGCACTCAAAGTGCTTGTGTTAATCGGTGATTTTCATGGAGCCAAATCAAATGGCTGCTTCTGTGGCTGCTTACCTTACTTTACCTCCCAGCAGGATTTCACACTATTGACCACTCCCTTTTTCCTGAAATACTCTTCATTTGTAAGACCACACGCTCCTGGTTTCCTTCCTGCTTTACTACCTGTTCTTTCTCAGTCTCCTTTGCTGACTCCTCATCCTTTGCTTGATCTCTACATGTGGGACGTAGTTATGTGACCAGTTTTCTTACTGCACATTCTCCCTAGATGCTCTCATCCATTTCCAGGACTTTATATACATCTGTATTGTGAGGACTTCCAAATATATATCTTGATCCTTTCTCTTCCCCTGAAATTTTATCATATTCAACAGCCTATTTGTCTTTTCTATGAGAATGTTTAGAACTCTAACTCAGACTTAACATGGCAATACAGAACTTCGTCCCCAGACCTAAAGTGCATCCCATCTCATAAATGACTCACAATCCATCCAGTTAATCATACCTTATGTCTAATCTGCTGGGACCTCCTGTTGAAGCGACCCTAAATATATCCTGGGTTTTAAGAAATGTACTGCTGAGCATTAGCAACTACCAGTTTTTTGAAGTGGTTGGACCAACTTATAGGCTCATTCATTATATGAGAATTCCAGGGATTCCACTTTTTCGCCAATACTTGATGTTGTCAATCTTTCTAATTTTAATCATTCTGATAAGTGTGTAATAAATCATTATGTGATCTTCATTTGTTGAAGTTGGGGACAATTTGGATATGTTGCTAATTTAAGTCTTCTGTCTATTTTTTTCTGTTGAATTACTTGCCCTTTATTGTTGATTTGTCAGAGTTTGTTATATGATTTGGAAATGAATTCTTATCAATTATGTGTTTTGCAAATATCTTCTCCCACTCTTGGCTTGTGTTCTCATTCTGGTAATGGTGTTTTGATAAACAGAGTTCCTAATTTTAATGTACTATGAGTTAACAATTTTATTTTTCAATCTTTTTTTTAATACTTAGCAATATTTGAGTTCTATTTAACTTATAATGATCTAGTTCAATCACTTTTCATCTGAGTGAATTAAGATTAACTTTCTAAAATTATTTGGGCAACTGGTGTCACCTCAAACCTTTGGACTCTAAATCTAGTGCTCTCCTCACTTTTAAAATTATTATTTCTCTCCTGGAGCTTATTAATACAGATTTTTAAATTTTCAACTTCATCAGTGATCACTAAAATTCTCCTAGAGTGTCGCCAACATGAGTTTTTATCTGTTTTTTGATGTTATTTATTATAGTATAAATGATTCACATTACACTAAGTATCATGCTTGCTATGACTTTATGGAGTTGGGATTACAAAGAAAATCCCATTGGGCAATTACAGAACAAGGGTACCTACAGTAAAGTAGTACAGCTAGGATATTGACATTGATACGGTCAAGCTACAGAGTGTCTCCATCACCACAGGAGCATCTCATGACTTTTATATCATCCCTACCCCTTTCTGCCCCCAACTCTTCCTTATGCCCTGGCAACCAATAACTCTGTTTTACATTTCTATAGTTTTGTTATTTTAAGATTGTTATATAAATGAAATCATACAGTATGTAACCCTCTGGGATTGGTTTATTTCACTCAGCATAATTCTTTGGAGATTCATCTAGGTTGTTATGTGTACCAATAATTTGTTGCTTTTTATTGCTGAGAATTCTCCTAATCATTTGTGACATGGTAGAAAAAAATGGCATTTATCAATAGGTGTCACACCTATTTAAGGAATCACAGATCAGTGATTTAGTGATACCATTTGTTGTATCTACTCCATGTAAATCTAAAAATCAGTGTTGAAGTTTTTTGGATGATTTTGGGATCACTATAGTAGAGGTGACATACAAAACAATGGAATTCTCTTGGTAACAATTAGTTAATAACTTTCCATATACATTTACAAAGTTGAAAATTTTAGAAAGTGTAGCTTTCTTTTCACATAATTGTCTCCTATTTTTAAGGGCTTTCATATACACACATACAATTACCAAACACTCAGGTTCACCACAAAGTCTGCTCATTTGCACTAGCCATGATGGTATAAAATGTTTTACTGAAGTGATGTACTGAATGTCATGTGCTCTAGTCCCTTGGAGATTATCTGTTTGCATTTTTAAATGGTAATTTTATGCTGGAATGCTCGGGCTGCCTCAGAATGCATACTTAGGTGTGTCTCCTGTCTTCCTCCATGTCAGCTAAATCCCAGACTCTGGCAGGGCTTGGATGGGCACAGTCTTCTCAGGATGGGTACAGCCTGAAATCTCATCCCAGGAAGGACCTAATAGCCTCGAAGAGCAAAAAAAAAAAAACCAGAGTCATAGGTCTGAATCCAAGTAGAGGAAGAGAGAAGGAGAAGAGCATTAGATGACTCAACAGCAAAAAACAACAACCTGATTAAACAATGGGCAAAGGACCTGAATAGACATTTTTTCCAATGAAGACATACAACAGGCACATGAAAAGATGCTCAGTGTCATTAATCATCAGAGAAATGCAAATCAAAACCTCAATGAGATATCACCTCATACTTGTCAGAAAGGCTATCATCAAGAAGACCACAAATAAAAAAGATTATACATCATGACCAAGTGGGGTTCATCCCAGGGACACAAGGCTGGTTCAACATACGCAAATCAATCAGTGTAATACATCACATCAACAAGAGAAAGGACAAAAACTACATGATCATCTCAATTGATGCAGAAAAAGCATTTGATAAAATTCAACACCCATTTATGATAAAAACTCTCGCCAAAGTGGGAATAGAGGGAACATATCTCAACATAATAAAAGCTATATATGACAAACCTACAGCCAGCATAGTACTCAACGGTGAAAAACTCAAAAGCTTCCCACTAAAATCTGGGACAAGACAAGGATGCCCACTATCACCACTCCCATTCAACATAGTCCTGGAAGTCCTAGCCACAGCAGTCAGGCAAGAGAAAGAAATAAAAGGGATCCAAATTGGAAAAGAAGAGGTAAAAGTGTCATTATATGCTGATGACATGTTACTATATATAGAAAACCCTAAAAGGTCCACACAAAAGCTACTAGAGCTGATTGAAGAATTCAGCAAGGTAGCAGGTTACAAAATTAACGTTCAAAAATCAGTTGCATTTCTTTACACTAATGATAAATCAACAGAAGAAGAAAGTAAAGAAACAATCCCCTTTAAAATAGCACCCAAAGTAATAAAATATCTGGGAATAAATCTAACCAAGGAGGTGAAAGAATTATACACAGAAAACTATAAACCATTGATGAAGGAAATTAAAGAAGACTTTAAAAAATGGAAAGATATTCCATGCTCTTGGATTGGAAGAATCAATATAGTTAAAATGGTCACACTGCCCAAGGCAATCTACAGATTTAATGCAATCCCTATCCAATTACCCAGGACATATTTCACAGAACTAGAAAAAATCATAATAAAATTCATATGGAACCATCAAAGACCTAGAATTGCCAAAGCATTACTGAAGAGAAAGAAAGAGGCTGGACGAATAACTCTCCCAGACTTCAGACAATACTATAGAGCTACAGTCATCAAGACAGCATGGTATTGGTACCAAAACAGACATATAGACCAATGGAACAGAATAGAGAGCCCAGAAATGAACCCACAAACTTTTGGTCAACTCATCTTTGACAAAGGAGGCAAGAATATACATTGGAATAAAGACAGTCTCTTCAGCAAATGATGTTGGGAAAACTGGACAGCAGCATGTAAAACAATGAAGCTAGAACACTCCCTTACACCATATACAAAAATCATCTCAAAATGGATTAAAGACTTAAACATAAGACAAGATACAATAAACCTCCTAGAGGAAAACATAGGCAAAACATTATCTGACATACATCTCAAAAATTTTCTCCTAGAAGAAATAAAAGCAAGAATAAACAAATGGGACCTAATGAAACGTACAAGCTTCTGCACAGCAAAGGAAACCAGAAGTAAAACAAGAAGAAAACCTACAGAATGGGAGAAAATTTTTGCAAGTGAAACTGACAAAGGCTTGATCTCCAGAATATATAAGCAGCTCATACGACTCAATAAGAAAAAAATAAACAACCCAATCCAAAAATGGGCAGAAGACCTAAACAAGCAATTCTCCAAGGAAGACATACAAATGATCAAAAAGCACATGAAAAAATGCTCAGTATCACTAATTATCAGAGAAATGCAAATCAAAACTACAATGAGGTATCACCTCACACCAGTCAGAATGGCCATCATTCAAAAATCCACAAATGACAAATGCTGGAGAGGCTGTGGAGAAAGGGGAACCCTCCTACACTGCTGGTGGGAATGCAGTTTGGTGCAGCCACTATGGAAAACAGTGTGGAGATTCCTCAAAAGACTAGGAATAGACTTACCATATGACCCAGGAATCCCACTCCTGGGCTTGTATCCAGAAGGAAATCTACTTCAGGATGACACCTGTACCCCAATGTTCATAGCAGCACTATTTACAATAGCCAAAACATGGAAACAGCCTAAATGTCCATCAACAGGTGACTGGATAAAGAAGCTGTGGTATATTTATACAATGGAATACTACTCAGCCATAAAAACCAACAACATAATGCCATTTGCAGCAACATGGATGCTCCTGGAGAATGTCATTCTAAGTGAAGTAAGCCAGAAAGAGAAAGAAAAATACCATATGAGATCGCTCATATGTGGAATCTAAAAAACAAAAACAAAAACAAACAAACAAAAACAAAGCGTAAATAAAGGACAGAAATAGACGCACAGACAGAGAATACAGACTTGTGGTTACCAGGGGGGTGGAGGGTGGGAAGGGATAGACTGGGATTTCAAAATTGTAGAATAGACTACACTGTATAGCACAGGGAAATATACACAAAATGTTATGATAACTCACAGAGAAAAAAATGTGACAATGAGTGTGTATATGTCCATGAATAACTGAAAAATTGTGCTGAACACTGGAATTTGACACAACATTGTAAAATGATTATAAATCAATAAAAAATGTTAAAAAAAAAAAAAAGAAGACCACAAATAACAAATGTTGGTGAGGCTGTGGAGAAAAGAGAACTCTCATGCATTGTTGGTGGGAATGTAAATTGGTGCAGCCATTATAGAAAACAGTATGGAAGTTTCTCAAAAAATGAAAAATAGAACTACCATATGACCCAGCAATTCTACTCTTGGGTATATATCCAAAAAACACCAAAAACTCCAATTCAGAAAGACACATGCACCCCAATGTTCATAGCAGCATTATTTACAATTGCCAAAATATGGAAGCAACCTAAGTGTCCATCAACAGATGAATAGATAAAGAATACACACACACACACACACACACACACACACGTATATATACATCAGAATGGAATACTACTCAGCCATAAAAAATAATGAAGTTCTGCCATTTAGAACAACTTGGATAGATGTGGAAGGTATTATGCTAAGTGAAATAAGCCAGACAGAGAAAGACAAATACTGTATGATATCACTTATATGTGGAATCTAAAAAATAGAACAAACTAGTGAATATAACAAAAAAAGAGACTCACAGATATAGAGAACATACTGGTGGTTACCAGTGGGGAGACGCAGGGGCAGGGGCAGTTTAGGAGTAGGGGATTAAGAGGTACAAACTATTATGTATAAAATAAATAAGCAATGAAGACATACTGTACAGCACAGGGAATATAGCCAATATTTTATAACTATAAATGGAGTATAACCTTTAAAAGTTTTGAATCACTATGTTGTACACCTGAAATGTATATAATATTGTAAATCAACCATACCGCAATAAAAACAAACAAACCTAAGGGCACCTGAAAGGCTGAGAGGAGCCCTAACCAGTGCAGGAGGAGCCAGGAGATCCCCAGCAGGGATCCAGTTGAGAAGAGACAGAGGAGTCAGTGAAGGCAGGAGCAGAAGAGAAGAGAATGAACTTAAGAAACTGAGAGGAACATTTATTGTATGAGTAGAGAAAAAAGACTGAGGGTTATAAAAAGGAATTGATAAGAATTCTTCATGATTAAAGTATATCACAAAACATGCATTGGTAAGGATGAGCGCGCCAGTCCCACATTTCTCTTCCTGAGAGTACTCCCGGTCTCCACCACCTCCCCAGCCATCAGTCTTACCTCTCCTGTGCTGCCTGGCCCTCTCTCCAACTTTTTTCTGTTTTCTCTCTGATCCGTCTTCCTCCAGCTATAAACACAGGGAGTTAGAGCAGATCTTAGTCACACATTCCTTAAAAGTGGAGTAAAACTAACTCAGATATTACCAGAAATCTTCAAAAAACTGGTTTATCCCATCCAATATGGAACATGATTATAAACTTTATTAATAGTAAGAATTAAGTAAAATTCTGCCAATTGTTCGTTTGGTGAATTGGTCTGATTCTGCAAGATCTAGGGTAGGAACTTGGCAGTGCGTGGCTGAAGCTGTTGGAGAAAAAGGTCACTGGAGTTCAGGGAGCTGAGGGAAGCCAGTGTTCTGTATGCACCACTCAGGAGGAGATTAAAGTTACCCAGAGCACTGAAAGGGACAGAGAAGGAGTGAGAACAGTGATCCATGGAGGGGAGGATGAGAGGGAGTGGGCACTGCCTGGGAAGGGGTGACCGGCAGTCAGTTGATCACAGCAACAAGCAGAGTGTTGTCTTCACCTCAGTTGCTCTGGATGTGGAAGGAGGAGGGAGGCTTGTGTGAGGCAGCATTGGAGAGGAAGGGGACTCACTTCCTGACCCCAGGGCCTGGGGTGTGACAGGAAAGAGTTCCACTTGAAAGAGCTGGGGAAGTGATTTCCTCAGTGGCGCCCACATTCCATCAAGGCAAATTGAGTGCAAAGTGGAGACGAACTTTTTCATAGAACCAGAGGAAAGCCTTGGTGAAGGGAAAGGGGTGGGAGACTGTGGGAGACGAAGGGATGATCGTTTTGGGCTGAAGAACCAGAGTTGATAGTGAAAGGGATTCGGTGAATGTTGGGGTGACTGGGGATGCGAGGAGCCCCCTGGTGCGGTGGCTGCCACTGCGGTTGGAGTGGTGTAGGCAATGAGCAAAGTGAAGTCCTGAGGAAGGCAATTCCTTCCTCCTCTTGTAAGCCTTCGAGTGAGCATTTCAGCTCGCAGTTTCCGTCTTTACAACTATAAAAGAAGGACAACTGAATGTTGGTAGCAACGTTATTCACAACAATCAGAGTGGAAACCAAATGCCCATCAGCTGATGAATGGATACTTCAACATGGGGCATCCCTGAAATGAGTACTATTCAGCTGTAAGTAGGAATGGAGTACTGATACATGCTCCAGCATGGATGAACCCTGAACACACTAAGCCAGGTGAAAGAAGAAGGTCACAGAAGACCACACAGACAACTGTATGATTCCATTTATAGCAAATGTCTAGAAAAGGGAACTGTACAGAGAAAAAGTAGATTAGTGGTTGCCTGGGGCTTGCAGGTGGGGTTGGAGAAATGGGTAGTGACCGCTGACAGGGAAGACATTTCTCTTTGGAGTGATGAAAATGTTCTAAAATAAATTATGACAAAAAATAAAATAAAATAAATTATGGTGATGGTTGCCCAATGTTGAATATACTAAAAAATTGTCGAGTTGTACCCTTTAAATGGGTGAGTTACATGGTATGTTAATTATATCTAAATAGAAAAGGAGGGCAATAACTCCTGTTCTAATCAAACAAAATATGGATGTGAGAATTCTTTGGAGACAAAAAGCACAATATACAATGAGATCCCTAAGGCAAGTGTGGGGACACATTCATTAAGGGATTAAAGAAAAAGGCTAATATTTGGGGGCTGGTCATAACTGAAAAATTGAAGGTATGGTGACAGATATGGCTTCAAGAAACTTTTACAATTGGAATTCCGTGAAAGAATAGTCGTGAAAATTTATTCCACTGTTCGATAGGACTTGCCTTGCAGATTCAGTTTTATGCACAAGGGGGCGATGTCCACCAAATAACAAACGTTCATAGCTGCTGGAAATACGCAAAAATCTCAGGGAAAAAGATAAGTATCATAAAAAACAACTGAAATTTATGAGTCCCCTTAGTATATATGAATTTGATTATGAGAGGACAATATTTGGAAAGAAAATATGAAAGGGATACTTTTTGGTGTATAATATTTTATGCTTTTTGTGTTTTGAATTGTCATTGTGTTACTCAAAATATTACAGAGAAAAAATACTTTATAAGGAAAATTATTTTGTGTTCTTGTTTCAGATTAAAATATTAATTTGATAAAAAAGATTTGAGGAATATATGCAAATATATAGACATTATTAAAAATATTTTTAAATGATTGCAAATTCATTTAAATGTTTATGTTTATTAATATGTTTAAAAAACATATTCTAATAAACTTTCACCATTGAGTATAATGTTAGTTGTGAGTGTGTCATAAATGGCCTTTATTATGTTGAGGTATGTCCCCTCTATACCCACTTTGTTGAGAGTTTTTATAAATGGATGTTGAATTTTGTAAAAAGGCGTTTTCTGCATCTACTGAGATGATCATGTGATTTTTATTCTTCAATTTGTTAGTTTGGAGTTATCACATTGACTGATTTGCAGATACTGAACCATTCTTGCATCTCTGGGATAAATGACACTTGCCCATGTTATATGATCTTTTTAATGTACTGTTGAATTCATTTGCTAATACTTTGTTGAGAATTTTTGGATCTATGTTCATCAGTGATATTGGCCTGTAATTTTCTTTTTTTGTTGGTGTCTTTGGTTTTGGTATCAGAATGATGCTGGCCTCATGTAATATGTTCACAAGTGTTCCTCTTAAATTTTTTGGAATGTTTTGAGAAGGATAGGTATTAACGCTTCTTTAAACATTTGGTAGAATTCACCTGTGAAGCCATCTGGTCCTGGACTTTTGTTTGTTGGAATTTTTTTTTTTTTTATTACTACTGATTCAGTTTCATTACTGGTAATTAATCTGTTCATATTTTGTATTTCTTCCGGATTTACTCTTGGGAAATTGTACATTTCTAGAAATTTATCCATTTCTTCTAGGTTGTCCATTTTATTGGCATATAATTGTTTGCAGTAATCTCTTACGAGCCTTTGTATCTCTGTCAGTTGTAAGTTCTCTTCTTTCATTTCTGATTTTATTTGTGTGAGTCCAGTCTCTTTTTTTCTGGATGACTCTGGCTAAAGGTTTATCAATTTTGTTTATCTTTGTAAAGAAACAGTTCTTAGTTTCATTGATCTTTTCTAACTTATTTTTAGTTTCTATTTCATTTATTTCTTCTCTGATTCTTTTCATATTCCTTTTTCTCTTATAAATTAAGCTGTCATAAACACTTTTGTTTGTATATCTTGGTACACATGCATGGGTTTCAGTTGGACCTATACTCAGAAATATAATTATTGTGCCAGAGAATGCATATGTCCAACTTTCATAAATAATGACAGTCTTTCAGAGTTGTACCAATTTGAACTCCCACTGACACTGTATGAGAATAACACTTCCTTGTCAGCATTGGGTATTGGCAGCCCTTTTAATCTGAATCGTTCTAGTGAATGTACAGTAATATGACACTGTGGTTTTAATTTGCATTTTCCCATTACAAGAAAGGTTGATTCATTTCATTTATTTGAGTCTTTTTATATGTTTTTGTGAAAATTCTGTTCATTTCTCTTGTTTTCCCCTTCCCCCTTTTTGGATTACTTTATTTTTCTTACTGATCTGTAGGAGTACTAGTTGCATTTAGGTTATGAGTCCATTGCTGGCTATACGGGTTACAAATATAAGCCTCCACGGATTTTGCCTTTGACTCTTACTCGTGTCTATTGATGAAAAGATGGTCTTAATTTTGACATAATACAATGTATCAGTCTTCTTTTTTGGTTAATCCTTTTTTTTTCCTCTTTAAGAAAGTTTTTTTTTTAATCCAAATCATGATGAAATTATCCTATATCAACTTTGTTATTGTTTTGCTGTCCACAGTTTACAGGGAATTGATACTTGCTTATGTTGTGAGCTAGAGATCAATTTTCTTCTTTTATTTACATGGAAATCCAATTTGTCTATCACCATTTATTGAAAATAACATTATTTTTCCACTGCTCTGCAGAGCTGCCCTGTCATAAATCAAGTATCCATATATATGTTGTTCTGTTTCTGGGCTCTCTCGAGTTTCGTTGGTGTATTTTTATTTCCTTGTGCCAAGATTACGCTGCATTAATTGCTATATTATCATAATAAACCACATCTTAGAGTACATCTTCCACATTATTTTTTTCAAGAGTGTTTTGGCTGTTCTTGGCTCTTTGAACTATAAATATTTAAGAATCACCTTCTCAGGTCCATTAAAAAAGCCCTCTTGGGCGCTCGCGCTCATCTTGCTACCATCAGGCCGCACTCATGCAGAACGACGCCGGCGAGTTCGTGGACCTGTACGTGCCCTGGAAATGCTCTGCCAGCAATCGCATCATCGGCGCCAAGGACCACGCGTCCATCCAGATGAACGTGGCCGAAGCTGACAAGGTGACAGGCAGGTTCAACGGTCAGTTTAAAACCTATACTATCTGCGGGGCCATTCGCAGGATGGGAGAGTCGGATGGCTCCATTCTCCGAGTGGCCAAGGCCGATGGCATCGTCTCAAAGAATTTCTGAGACTGGAGAGGATCATGGATGTGGGTGGGATGTTTGTCATAAATAAACAGTGAAAACCCATCAAAAAAAAAAAAAATCCCTCTTGGAATTTTTAATGAGATTGCATCGAATTTAAAGACTAATTTTGGGAAAAACTGACATCTTTATGCCCTGAATTACCCAATCCATGCACACTGTATATCATTCCTCTTTTTATTTTGGTTTTCTTTACTCTTAATGTTTTATTATTTATTTATTTATTTATTTATTTTCATCTTTATTTATTTATTTTGGTGGGGGGAGATAATCGGGTTTATATATTTATTTGTTAATGGAGGTACTGGGGATTGAACCCAGGACCTTCTGCTTGCTAAGCACACACTCTGCCACTGAGCTATTCCCACCCCCTATTCTTAATGTTTTATTGTAGAAGTTTTGCACATTCTATTTGAAATGAATTCTTATTTGATATTTTTGATACTATCATAATCTTCATCTTTTAAAAAACTCATAATTGAACAGCTTGCTGTGGGTTTATAAAAATACAATTAATTTTTGCCTATTGACCTGGTTTCTAGCAATCTTTTACCTTTAGATTTGGTTGGATTTTCTACATACACAACTATATCACTGTGAATAACAGCAGTTTTATTTGTTTCGTCCAAATCTCATACTTCCTACTGGCAGGGTACCTCAGTGCAGTAATGAACAGAAGTGGTAATAGTGGACATACCAGCCTTGTTTTAGGTCTCAAAGAGAAAGTTAAATATTTCACCAATATTTCAGTATGATGATGGTTGATGGATTTTTAAAATAGATATTCTTTTCTCTGGAACACATTTCCTTTTTACTCCACGCTGCTAAGTGTTTTGTTTTCTAAATCATGCATAGACGTTGAAATTTATCAGCCAGTTTTCTGCATTAATTGAAATTACTAATATTTTCCCATTTATTTTATTGATACGGTGTATTACCTTGAACTCATGTAGGACTGGCATTATTTCTTTCTTACTTAATTGGCAATATTTATTGACGATTTTGTCTGAGCCCCGAATTCTCTTTGTAAAAAGAGTTTTAATTACAAAATTCATTTTTGTTGTTATAGGATGATTCAGATTTTCTTTTCTCAGTTGTAGTAAATTGTTTTCTATAGCAATGTGTTCATTTTATATAATTTTCAAATTTGTTTGCCTCAGATTGTCCATAATATCTCTTTTATTATCATTGTAATGTCTGTAATATCTGTAGTGATATCCTGCTGTTTTGGTCCTGTTAGTAACATATAACATAGGATTATACTATATTTAGTTATATAGCCTTAATTTTTACATAGCAGTATATCTTGAAAAACCATTCATGACATCAAATATTCTTTTATCACAACAGTTAGGACTTTTTACAGTTAGCAGAACCTATTGTTCAAATAAATCTTACGTCAATGTGGAAACAGAAAAAGTGGAGGCATCATAATTAAACCAAGGTGAAAGGGTGCTGGATCTCCCAAACTTGGCTTTCGTTTTTTTTTCAGAAGTCTCTCTTGCTAGAGAAACACACTCGCAGATTATTGTTCTATATTATAAATGGCTATATACGTGTGTGTACAATTTAACCAGCCCTCCATTGTTGCCTACACTTGTAAACTCCTTGGAGAGAAATGATTGTGCACATGTTTGATTAATTCCTTGAAATTCAATTGCTTGGTTAATGGTTAAGCATAGTTTTAAGACTTTAAAATTGTAATAATAAACTGCTCTTTAAAAAAAAATTGTATCAATTTATGGTCCCAGGGGTAGCACATGCTAGTGTTCCACTCCCCACACCTGTATCCAAACTGGATATTATTATTGGTTATTTTAAAATATTTGAAGGACTACAATGCAGTCTTTAAAGATGACAATTCAGATAGATGTTTAAGAGCTGGGAAGATGTTTCTGACAGCAGTCAAAGCAAAAAGCAGCACATTTGCAGGCAAAGAAAGGGAAGTAACACAGTTTGTTTTTCCTCTTCTCCCCCCATTTTTCTTTAAACATACAGTTTTGCAATATGAGAATAAGAAAAGAAAAAAAAAAAACTATTCCGGAATGCAAGAGGCAGAAAATTGGCCCCTGTGTCTATTTTCAACAGAGGTAAGCCATTCTAGTAATTTGAAAAGGAACATTAAAGTAATTCCAAAAGGAATGTAGAAGATAGAGTTTACAATTACTGTGTGTAGGGCCTTAGGCATGATTCTCAGAACAATGCCATGGAATGGCCAGACATGGAAACGATCAGGAATCTGGGTTCAGGAAACCAACTCACTAGTGGTGGAGTCCAGGATCACATGTCTATGGCGCCACGCGGGTGCAGGAAGCTGCCATGACAGATGGTGTCTCCAAGAATACACCATCTTAGCGGTCGACCAAGGATCAGGAACCCGTTGCTTCATCTACTAGATTTATCAACACTGATGCTTTGCAGAGCTCTGCCTCCCTCTCCACTGAACTGTTTCTGAATTTAAGTGAATGTGACTGGTGGAAAGTTGACGGCAGAGCCCTAGATGCAAGGATGTCTGGGAAATGTAGTTTTTATCCTTACAGCTTCTGAAATACAGGATGGCACTTTAGTTCTAGAGTTTGGATCAGCTGTTAAGCAATCCAGTCTTTCCCAGACCCTACATTTTCTCATGGTAATAAATATGAAGACTGTGAAGGATTTTCTTTGCTTTACCTGATCTGCCTTCTGCCATCCTCTGCCTTGCCCAGTGCCCGAGAGGATGACCTCCATGTATTACATGTCCTGGGTTATTTCTGGCTGCTGGTGGCTCTCAGCCAATGGCAAGTCACAGAAGAGGTAACCTGACTCCCTCCCTGCTGGCCTGCATTTGGCGGTGGTTGTGTCCTTCTACAGAAGTCCGAAGTGTCTGCTGGTGGACAGCTCTTGTTGGGTGTCAGTAACGGCACCCTCCACTTGCCCACTTAGTTCTAAAAGTGGTAATGACTTCTTACTGTTGCTAAGGGTTTTAATCACCCCTTGTTAGTTCCCTTAACCCAATCCATAGATACGCAATAGTTCCTTCATTTAACTCTCATCAGTTACTCCTTTGAGTGGGACATCTTTTCCTGCCAGGAATGTGACTGATGCTGTGATGCATAAGACTTAGTTTTTATTCTAAGCTGCATACAGCTGGGTAGATGAGATAAACATAGCCATCTATTATGGACTGAACTCTGTCCACCCAAAATTTGTCTTGAAGACCTAAACCCCAGTACCTCAGACTATGACTGTTTTTGGAGATAGGGCCTTTAAAGAGGAAATTAAGGTTAAATGGGGTCATAAAGGTGGGGGTCTAATTCAACATGGTTGGTGTCCTTATACGAAGAGAAAGTGACACTAGGGCTCACGTGTCCAGGAAAAGGCCAAGTGAGGATACATTGAGGCCACATCTACAAGCCAAGGAAAGAGGTTTCAGAAGAAACAAAATCTGCCTACACCTTGATCTTGGACTTCCAGCCTCCAGAACTGTGAAAAAATGAATCTGTTGTTTAAGCCACCCAGTCTGTGGTACTTAGTGATTGCAGCCCAGGCAACCAATATACCATCACCAAAGCCAAATATGGAAAACAGAAGAAAGTTACCAATTTTGTGACTTTCAGAGGAAGAAGCTATCACCCCTGGGTGGGGGAGTTGAGGGAAAGCCTTGTGGAATTAAGTTGGAACTTGAAGGTTAGAGAGAATAACGTTACCTACTCCCCAGTATTATGAGGATTAGGTAAGAGTCAATATAAAACACAGTGTCTCAGTAACTGTCAAATAGCTTCATAATTTACAAGAACACACAGCTAAACTCATAGACCCAGGTTCAGAACTATTTCCTGACTTCCTGTAGCCTGCTCTTTCCAAGCTTTGTCTTGTTCTGACTGTTTAGAGTCCTTAATTCTTCAGTGCACTTGAGTTCCTTGGTCCTTCAGGCCCTCCATCTTTGGCCTCATCTCTTGACATTCAATTCTGCCTTTGTGACAACTAGCCTCTAAGATGCTCCCAGTGACCTTTGCTTCCTGGTATTCACATTCTTGTATGTCTCCTCCCACAATGAATCGGGGGTGGACTGGATGACCCATTAGAGCACAGCAGAGACGAGAGTGTGTGGTCTCCAAGCCTAGGTCACAAAAGGCATTGAAGCCTCTGCTTGGTCTCTGGGAACACTAGCTTTGGGGGAAGCCAGCCGCCATGCCATGAGGACACTCTAGCAGCTCTGGAAGAAGCACAGGAAGAGGAACACAGGCCTCCTGCCAATTGCCATCCTGCCTGCCACGTGGGTGAACCTCCTTGGAAGCAGATCTTTCCTCTCAAGAGGACTGCAGTTTCAAGTGATTTGATTTCCTTTCATAGAAACTGAGCCAGAATTGCCTAGCCAAGACACTCCTGAACTTCTGATCATGCAAACTATGAGACTAGAGGATGATTAGTTTTTTTAAAGCCAAAACATTTTGGTTCGTTACACAGCATTCAGTAACAGATGTAATATTTACAACCTTCCAACTAACACACAGTTCTCCACATTCTGCCTCTTTTCTTTTTCACACCCCTCTTCTCAGAAGACTAATAAATAGCAAACTAATAAATTGTTCATATTGTTCTTTCAGATGCCCTCCCTCCTTTTTCCTTCTTGCCAACCCTCCAAAGCCCTTCTCAATCTCCATCTCTATGAAGCTCTTCTTGACTGCTATCCTTTGATGGTCTTTGCCTCAGCACCTCATTGTTGGTCCCATATCATTATTTATGGTCCCATATCATCAATTCACACATACTAACTTGTCAAGATAAAGCTGGTGTAGATTTCCTCTGTTTCCCACAGCACCTAGCATAGTCCTACATATGTAGCAAATACTCTAGTAAAGTGACTTTAATTTTTAATGAGCTGTCATCCAGTAGACTCAAACTGGGACAACAGTACTTTCTTCTTAGTCTGAATTCCGAAGTCATTGCTTTATTTAAGGATTGGAATAAGCATCTTTCAGACTCATTGTTTTTTTACAAAGTTGATTAAAAAATAGTTTTAGAAGTACATAGGGTGTATGTGCTACAAAAAAAACCCCAGAAATATAAAGCAGAGATAATTAAATACATATATTAAAGTCATAGTATTTGACAAGGGTCAAGACTACAACCCAAGCATAGCAAATGGAATATTGTTCTTAATAGATCTTGTATGCCACCCAGCAAGAAGCCAACAATCTTTCTGTTCCTCTTTGCATACTGCTTTTCCTCCTTGGAGATGCTAATTTAATGGTTCCTGAAAGACAAAAATTTATGGCCTATAGAAGTGGAAATCTGTTTCACTGTAAGTAAATGGCTTCAGAAATTCATCAACACTTTAATTTTAGAAGAAAATATTTTTGGGGTAAAGGCTGCCAATGGATTCAAATTGGACCTGTAATTTACATTTCAAATTAAACCTCAAAATCATTGCTTGCTTTATATATGTATACATACACATAAATAACTCAGAATAATGAATTAACAGGCTCTCTAGAGAAAGAATCTATCTTTCCATCCATCCATCCATCTCTGTATGTATCTATTTATCTATCAAAATAGAGCCAGTAGAATCTATCCATCTATCCACCTAGCCATCCATTGGAGAGATTTATTTTAAGGAATTGGCCCACACACTTGTAGGGGTTGGCAAAGTTGAAATTTGTAGGGCAGGCTGGAAATTCACAAAGGACTTGTATGTTATGGTCTTGAGGCAAAATTCCTTCTTCATGGGAAACTTCAGTTTTTGCTTTGAAGGCCTTCAACTGGTTGGATGAGGCCCATCCACGCTAAGAAGGGTGATAAGCTTTACTTACGGTAATGTTAGTCACATCTACAAAATATCTTCACAGCAACATCTATACTAGCGTTTGATCAAACACATGGGCACCACAGCCTAGCCAAGTTGACACATTAACCATCATGATACTGTATTTGAGAAAGTGGGCTTTTAAAACATTTGTTTTTTTTCTTTTTTGTACCATCATATGTTGTCCCACACACTGAGTACTCCAAATGTTCTAGGTACCACATAGATCACAAAATCAGAGACACACAGAGGTACGAGTGAATCACCAACATAACCATGATTAACAGTAATAAAAGCCTGTCTAATGAATTATAGAAACAAACTTTAGAAGCTTGATTTTCTATAGGTGTTAACTTATTTTATTAAAAAATAACTTCATATAATTTAAAGGAGGGAACCTAAGAGGGGAATGTTACTCATCACCACAGTTAACAAAATGCCTTTCACTATTGACTCAGCTTTTAAATATTCAATAACACACATTCACAGAATTGCCAAATTATTCTCCATTAAACTTTCTAATAAAACTGTAATTCAAAATTGGTATCAGAGAAAGCAGCTTATTTTTCCCCCCAAAGAAGTTACCTGCACATATCCAGAGGTTTCACATTTACAGGGTGGCAGAAAGATGGGTGGGGGGAGAATGACCTCAAAGGCGATCACGTCACCCTCCCCAAACCTCCCAAAGATGATCTACTGACAGAGCCAGAGCTGCAAAGTGCTGCACTGGGAGGGCCAAATGACTGACCAAGGGTAATTCTTGGGGTTTTATGAAGCACTGGAGTTGTCTGAAAACTCTCATAGACATGAAAAAGCCCAGCTAAGCCATGTTTTATGTATCAAACGAATTTTCTGACGGTAAAGGTTGCACACGGGCCAGTACTTACCAGCCTTTTACTCAATACCTCACTAGTGGCGCTGGCTAGGTGAAGAAATAATGGGTGGACGCATGGGCAGTGGTCTCAGAAGCCTCTCCTGTTTAGTTAGAGCATGACTATTATGTGCTAGCATGAGTTAGTGGGGTCCTCACTGCAGAAAACATCCCTATAGGAGTAGGACTGGGAAGTACAGTGAACGGCAGAATTTGGTTTTTGATTTAGACACAGACTCTAAGGAAGGGTTGGAAACATAAATTTCTACATCCTTATTTGTTCACAGTTTTAGTATCCAAATTGACTACTTACGGTCTTGAAACCAAATTGTTTGAAAAGTTTTATTTGGTAGCAGGAAATATCTACAATTAGATCTTTACAAAAGAAGATGGGTAAGAGGGGAGAAATAAATTTATACATAAGAGTTTGCTGTTGAAATCTGGGGTGATTATCAACAATCGATTTAGGTTACAAGAACTCACACAAAGCCATGTCTTCTTACCTAAAAGAAGCAAGAAGCTATGTTACTCCCTTGACCAAACAGTCCGTGGAAACTCATAATATACATTATACTGAACCTAAAGAAAGCTAAGTCTATGGAAGACAAACTAAATTATTTCAAGCTGTAGTAATACAGAAACATATTTAGTCAGATTTAAAACCAATCATCTCAACAACCTGACAACTGATTTTTCATCATAACAAGTCTGTGATGTCTACAACATTCATTGGCTTTTTATCTCATGGTTGGCAGTATTTTAAATTACATATAGGTCTATATATAACATACTAGATGTTATTGATGATAATTGTTGTCCTGGGATATGTCCCCCTCTCTCTGTATCCCCCTGATTTGGTCATGTTACGTCAATCCTGTTATGAACCCGATTGCTTATCTAACAACGGAGGACAAGACCTACCACAATGACCCAAAGATAGGAATAAAAAAAACTGGCCCACCTCGTTTCTAAAAATTTAAAGGCTAATATTTTTTAATTTTTAAAAGGATATTTCATTCAAAATACTAATAACAATACTTTCAATGGGCCAAATAAAGAAGCACTAAGAATGTTTGGGAATATCCAAGAATTACGTCCATAGCATAGTGTACAGGTGTAACGTAGTTAACAGCTGAACAAAACATAAAAAAAAAATACTATTTTGGCTAAAGGGGGAAAGCAGACAACTTCTCACTAGTAGAGAAAGAAAAACAAACACTGGTGTTCAATTTCCAGACTGAATGAATTTATGAATACAGCGATTATGACCTCCCATTAATTAAAGAGTCCAGAGGGAACTACGACTCATGACATTAATGTACAAGGATGGCAGCATTTCTATACCAAATTAAATTCAGTCTACGATTAAATACAATGCTATATATACATACAGACACTCATAGTACCTTTATGTTACTCTCTAAAATGCTCACAGTAGCTTATATGGTATTGATAAAAATAAAGATGCAAATGTATAAACTAGAGTGTAGATAAAAACCACTTTTATAGCTTACTAAGTGTTACCATCTGTGGATTAAATAGCTTATATTATTCAAGTCTGAATTTTGATTTTTTGAAAGCAGAGCTGTGCTTTGGTATTCAAACTTCCATAAAATTGTACAGTTTTTCAAAATAAGGAATCAAACGTGGGAGAAAAAGACTTCTGATTTATAACGTTAACTGTCATATGGTTAACCAGTGGTTTTCAACCCATGCCTGGCCAAAACTGAGCTTCCTGAAGGCGATTAAGGGTATTCAAAAAAGTTGGATTCAAATTTTGTTTTTATAAAAGAATGTAGTTTAAAAACTTAATAGAAATGCACATCCAGATGAGTATTACCATACTGGAGACTGTGTATGTATAAACTCCCACTAACACGATAATTCATTTTTGTATAAACCTGGGAATACAACTTCGGCTATCTCTAGGTAAAGAATCTCCTGAAATGTGTGCTTATAACCTGTTATTATTTGTACTTACTTATGTTTGTGTGAATCAAAATTCTCTTGAAGAGTATGCAAATGAAATGAAGGCATAGAAACAAACAGACTGGCTGCTGCGGGTTTTACCCACGATCTATAACCCCGATTTCACATTTGTGTCATTTAGAAATCTTATTCTTAGCAATGGACTAAGTAAATATAAATGTGGACTCAAAATACAGCTACACTGATAAAATGGAACTTTCAGGCTTTATGTGTTGGGGTGACACAAAAGTTTACTTAAAAAAGATTCTAGTGCTAAAAAATGTTTGGAAGAGACTGCTCCGTAAGAGACTGCCTTGTAATTTAATCTGTCAATGCAATGTTCAGTGCGATTTAGTTTAGCAAACTGCTTAATGCACTTGAGTTCTTAAATCACTCTGCATGATGGGAAGATGTCTACAAATAAGAATGGTGCAGGTCTTCAAAAATGGTGAGTATTTTGTAAAAAAAATTAAGGAAAAATTATACTAAAAAATTCATCTTTGCCTTAGACTCTTCTGATAGGCAGT
Organism: Camelus dromedarius; assembly: GCF_036321535.1. Lineage (NCBI taxonomy): Eukaryota > Metazoa > Chordata > Mammalia > Artiodactyla > Camelidae > Camelus > Camelus dromedarius. The sequence goes on from NC_087436.1 coordinate 21,239,385, forward strand.
TATAAAACAAGATTTCTGTTTTTGAATTCATATTATATTTATTGTGTCCCAAATCTCAAAATACGTTCATCTTCCACGTAACACAATTTAGTATCTTCACACACCAACTGTGTGGTGTGTTTTGATAGTTTAGGCACATTTTGATGCTTCTGGATTTTATTTTGTGGTTTCATTATAAAACAGCTTGCACACACCAGACTCCAACAATCTTTTTTATTTAAAAATCCACCTCAAAATTCAGTTCTGGGTTTTAGTTTTGGTTTAAAAAGAAGCAAACATTTAAAAACATCAAATGTTACTAGTCTACAATTCATCTTGTTCTGAACATTTTTAGTTCATAGAAGGGACATAAACCCATTACACTGAGTAGGCACAGCACTCCGGCCAGGCAGCCAGAAATCAGGGCACATCTATGTACTCAGGCAACAGAGGTCAGGATGGAGGGAGATGGGCCTCAGCTGTGGGCACTCCTATTTCTATGCTCCCTCCAAAACCTGTTAGTAAGTCTCAAATCAATACATAAGAGATTGTATGTAACTTGGTTAAAAAACAAACAATTATACCTGCTTTCTAAATTACACTGCAAAGCCAAGACAGATAAGTACAATTGTAGCCTCACTAGATATAATTTGTGGTTGTGATATCCATGTCACAGGCCCTTGTTGTATAGGTGAGACAGAATCAGATGGTTTCAGGAATCTGGTTGGAAGAGGTCCATGACTATAAGATTTCACATTATAGCAAGGCTCCAATATTTCTTGAATCGGGGCAGTGAATATAAATCACAGTACAAAATCCTTAATTCTTTTACTGGAAAAGCAATAGTTGCTACATGAGAATTACTTACATAACATCTACTTTTTTTAAAAAACTGCAGATAAAAAATATTAATTGCATAGGGATTTAAATAGTATAAGGCCAAGAAGAATATTAAGTAAAGTTAAAAAAAATCATAGAAAGGGCACTATGGTGTCAAAAGATAGAATTTCATTCTTAGAGTAATAAATCTGAATTACTGTCTAATTAAAAATCACAGTATGTTGCTATAACTAACAGTGAATGTCAACTGTGTCATTAACTCCAAACTGGAAACCAAAATTAGAGGACTAACAAGAACACCACTAATGCTAGTTTTCTAAACCTGATCAGTGTATGAGCACATCAGTGCCTGGTACGTACCTGATTAGTTACATAATCTACACTTGGCAAGTAGAGTTTAATACATGTTAACAAGTGTGAGAGCTCCCCACCACCACCACCACATGCTGTCAGTGATCTGTAAGCTTACTTGATAGTGTAATTATTCACTCTTTCCAAGGTGTAAGATCCCGCCCTCACTCCGGGGAGAATCTTCATTCAATGAACCCAAACACTGTAATTAACAAAACAGAATAAGGTTCCACCACTGAAAGCTCAATGTACACGAAGCAGAGAACTAAGTCCTGACACCAGTACATACATGATGCTCAGCACTTTGGAAGGTAACGAATGAGTCCAACTGTGCTCTGTAGTTTAAGCTAACGGTTACCATGTGAAGTTTCAGGTAGAAAGGCAGGTTGTGAATTTACTTCGCATTGTAATGTTGTTATACTGCGGTTTAAAGAGTAATTTCCAAATCTAAAAGTAGCTTAGTTAACTTGGTATAGTTCTTAGAGTAGAGTGAGGAAGAACAAGAAACCCCAAAGGAATCATGTTAAGGTCCATTTGGAAATACCCAAACCAATGCTTTAAATGAAAAAGTGCATAAATACAGTAATACTACAAGTGTGTTAACTATGGAACAAATGTTTCTCTGGGAACCAAACAACACTATTTTCCCACACTATGTACACGTGATGAATTGTTCAGCCACCACAAAGCACCATGGACAGTCTAGATTGCTTGATTATGTCTGGAAGGTCCTTTGACTTAGACTCTACTCAGCGGAGGATCTACCTACAGTAGCTGTGTCAGGTCATCTCCGGGCAAACAGGATTTCTCTTGACAGTTCAGCCCTCTTTTGCTCAGGAAACAGCAAAGCGGTACTTTCATTTCACATTCTTGGTTGGTGTTTCAGACTCCGTGGACTGCCTCCCATCCGTCCAGGCCTCCCGGGTGCTCTTCAGAGCCAGGGTCTTCTGCTGGTCAACCACGACATAGTCCACTCTCTCGTCCGCAACACTGCTGCCTGAGCCGCTGCTCTTTTGCTAAAAAAGCGAAGAAAACCCCCCATAAACTCCCACATAAGAAGGAGCACTTCTGAGTGAAATCCCATCTTAAAACAGAGACACACATGCTGTAAATAACTCTTGAAATTCTATTTGGTCACGAAAAAACAACATTAACTATTTCCATTTAACAATATTGTCACCCTCCTAATTGGACTCTGTTTTTCCCTTAAATTAATACTACTTTATTTAAGAATTCAAACTAATGCTCCCATCACAGATGAAATCCTTTCAAAATTTTTTTAATTAATCTTTTTTTTTTAATGGAGGTACTGGGGACTGAACCCAGGACCTTGTGCATGCTAGCTAAGCATGTGCTCTGCCACTGAGCTATTACTCTCCCCTGAAATTCTTGGGAAAAAGGGAGAACAGACACTTGGTTCATCTTAGCTTGCTTCCTTAGCCTTTAACTTAAGCTTGACTTTTTCAAGTCCCGAGGATACGTATCAGTGTTCACTTTCAGACCTAAGAAATGTTTTTTGAAAAGGAGTATTTCAAGAATGGCAAATTGCCCAGGTTGATGGGCCTCTTACTCCTAAAAGACAACGAGATACTAGCTAACTTAAAACAAATGTAATTACTAATACATTACTGGGCTCACTAGAAATTAAGGGACATGACCAAAGTGTGAGGGAACTGGAGGGAACAGAGAGCTGCTGAAGGGTCAAGACAGTTGTCTGTAGGATGAACATCAATCTGAGCAGTGCAGTCAGGACGCCCTGGTGGGAGGCACATGGAATCGGAAATCTTTCTACTAGGCTAGGGACCATCAAAGGGAACTGAAGTGGTCCCATGGTGGTAGAATCACCTGCTTCCTAGCAGAAGCGAATACAAACTCTTTTTGAAGGAAATTTAGTTCTGCAGGCTGCTCACAGATAAGCTCAGCAGAATCAATTCTCAATAAAAATACAAGAAACACGCAAGGAAACAAGCCATCAAGCATGTGAGTTTGCAGAAACAGTAAACACAGATACAGACCACCAAGGTCTTCAGATGTTGAAATTATTGCATAAATGGTGTAAAATATGAGTATAAAATGTTTAAAGGAATGAAAAAATAAAACTTAATAAAAGGAATAGGGTAACAAGAAAGGAATAAGAAGTTATTCAAATCAGCTAGGTGTACTGGGGAAAAAAAACCAAGCAGAATGTCATGTTAGCAATGAAAAATAAAATTAGTTGAAATTAAAAATTAAACACATGGGTTAAGCAGAAGAACTTGGGGACAGATCTAAAGAAATTATCCAAGTAAGCATAAAGACACGATAAAATAGAAAATATGAAAAGTGGCAAAAGGTGTGAAAACAGGTTGAGAAGTTCTAACTAATGTCTAATCAGAAACCTCAAAGAATGAAGAAAAAGAATAGCGGAAAAACAATATTTACAGAGATAATGATTGAGACTTTGCCAGAATTGATAAAAAATATGAATCCAGAGATAAAGACAACACATCTACCAAGCAGGATAAACAAAGAAAAAAATCTATGTCTAGATGTCTAGACACAGTATAGCAAACCTGCAGAACACGGAAGATTCAGAAAAGATCTTAACATCAGCCAGACTGAAAAGACAAGATTACCTACAAAGGAACTGGAATTAGACTGACAGCATACTTTTCAACAGGAACAACGGAAGCCAGATGATAGTAAACAGTATCTCCTATGTGTCCAGAGAAACTTACTGTCAATCAAGAATTGTGACCTCAAAACAAAAAAGCAAAAAACAAACCCCAAAGCAAACAAACAAATAAAAAACAAAACCAAGAAACCCACAAAAGTTCTTTTTCAAGAATGAGGACAAAATAAAGACACTTCAGTTAAACAAAAACCACAAGAATTTACTATTAACAAGATTTTCACAAAAAGAACTTCTAAAGGAAGGAGGAAGGAAAATTAGAGAAGGAAGGTCTTAGATACAAAAAGGAAGGATAAAAAAGTTGGTAAAAATGTAGGAAAATGGAAATAAACATTGTCTATGTACTATAGGATACTACTACTAGTAATTTATGGGTTTAACAGTAACAACAACAAAAAACTAAAATTTTGGACAAAAATAGCAAGTAAGTCAGACAGGGATTAAACTGAGCTAACATCAGAAAGGGAGTGAAGACAACAATTAACTTTGGAACTTTAGAATTTATTTAGCATTTCAATGGTAACCATTAAAAGAGTAGAAAATGTATAACGTCCGTACCATTAGAAATGAAAAAAATAAATTTATCAGTCTGCATAATGTTGTCTGTGATTTATGAAAAAAGCATAAAGACTTTATTAAACTTAAATTAAACATACTAATAAAATTCCCCCAAAGCAGATGCGATTCTTCAGGTTTCAAATGTGAACTAAGTGTACTTACAGAACGAGGCTTCACTTACCTTGCGTGGTGGTGTGGATTTCCCAGAATCTAAATCTAGATCTAGGTACTCTACTTGTTTGTCTCCTTTGGGTTTGATCATTGGGCTGCTTCCTCCATCCAGGCTATTACTGCCAAAAAGATTCTGAAAGTGTAACACAACAGAATCAACCGTCCAACATTCGTAAGACATACCGCTTGTTACCTAGTTTGCCATCTGCTGAAGCCTAAATATTAATTTCAGGAGGACGAAGGTTGAAGAAGTGTCTCCTTAGAAAGTTAAACGATTTTTTAGGATTGGGGAAAAATAACTAATAGTTTTAAAACTGGTTAGAACATCAATTAGAGTAAGCTAACAGTAGTTTGAAAAGTAAGACTTGGTTCAGGCTAAGACTGGGACATCCAGCTACAGTGACCTACAATAGTTCTCCTTCTACACTGGTAAAGTATCTGTACACAATCACATTCTCTAAGTACCAGATCCTTATATCCCTCACTTTCAAATTCAATTTTTTTTAGGGTTCTACCAAGATGGTGGAGTAGAAAGACTCTGAGCTTACCTTCTCTCAAATTAAACTTTTTAAAAAAGTTCTGTATTTTATTTAAAGACTTTCATGTGAAAATTAGTTTAGAATAAGCATGCTAACTAAAAGCTGGGAATACCGACTCAACTTGCAAAGTCTATTTTGTTTCAACCATCTGGAATTTTTATCACTTAATTTTCTGTCTTAGCCTTATCCCTTCTCTCCTAATAGGAACTCTGCAAGAGGACTACTCACTAAGAAAAGAAAAAGAAACAAGGAAGAGCGAGGCAGCAATAAACAATAAGAACGAAATAAAGAAAAGACAACATGGACTTATGCCCCTACATACCGCCTAGACTCTGATTATGACAGTCTTCTAAATGTGCTCCAGCAAATCTCCTGTTTCCACACCTTGCTGTTTTTAACCTCACCTAGGAATGTTCCTGAACTCTCACAGGTGACACTACATATTTGTTAGGGGCTTTCATCCTTATGCCGTCTTTCACACAGGTATTATTGTTCACATGTTATCTCATACTTTTGAAAATGAACTTGACAATTTTACACTTGTTAGGATGAACAACACAAGTAAGAAATGACACAAATCTGTTCTGTTGATTCTTTCCACTGCTACTCCATTTCTTTTGGCTTAGGTTAACAGAGTAGGCTGTGGTTTAGGGCAAGGACAATTGCTAGGAAAACACTGAGTTTATTCCCTCATTTGAAAGCAGGGCTGCTGACAGCCTGCATGAAACATTTCTGTGAATTAGGAAAAGGTGCTCCTTCCCCGAGGGTGACACAGCTCTGTGCTGGGACCCACAGCCTGGTTAGCAGGACATGGTCTGGGTTGTATGTACTCAAACGCAGTATGTGTGTGGTCTTTTGCACGTACTACATACTGAACGTGACATGTTTGTGCAGTAGACAACCTGCACAACTGAATCTGATGACCCTATCTGCAGGAACAGATTTTTAAATCAAATTTATCAACTATTGCTAACAAATCATAAAAAAAATACTGATGGTTACATGTAAGACAAAAAATGTAAGTAAGTTTTGGTGCTCAATTAGTACAAATTGCTATTCCTCTCCCTCCTTTTTTCTAATTCATGAAAAAACTGAAAATTTTTTTCAGCTCATTCTCACATAAAAAACCAACCTGGAGTGTGTGTGTGTGTGTGTGTGTGTGTGTGTGTGTGTGTGTGTGTGTGTGTGTGTGTGTGTGTGTGTGTATGTGTGTGTGTGTGTGAAGACAGAACCCATACCTGGAATTTCCCTAATAGGAAACATTTAGGATTGTTCATGGTATTACAAGGGTATGAAAGGAACCCTTGAGTTCATATGATGTACACATTTCATCTCAATACATTATTTCTAAAGAGAATTTCTCAGAATTGCAGGTTAAACTTTTCTGTCTAATAATTACTAGAACTTGAAATTTTTTTATCTTTAAGTATAGTTAAAATATATGTTCCTACAAGGAAGACTATTTGCTCTTGATCTAACCTCAACTGGGAACAGCCTGTCTCTGTTCTAGCCTTTTAATCCAGTGTTTTCCCAAAACAGTTTAGAAAAACCCTAAGATTCTAGGCGTTATTATAAGCATTCTGTGAACTAAATGGAAAAAAATACATAGTTAGTGCTTTTTTTCCCCTAAAATTCTTTTCAAAATATATAAAATTATTGAACAGATTTTTGCTGCTAATGTTACAAACAATTTACATGTCTTTAGTAATGTCCCATCACTTGAATTTCAGGTGTCACATTAAGGGTTCATTTCAAGAATGCTTGACTTTGGATATCTGTATAAATGAATAGGCAGCATCACCAATTCACTGTTTCCTTAGATACCGTCTGCTCCATGAGTGCCAGTGTAGGAAAGAGCATGCATTCTATACATTTCAACGTAGAGAATTTAATCTCTATTGTCCTTATAAACCAGGTTTTAATCTCATCCTGTTCTGTTTTTTTTTAATTGACTTTATCGATCCAAGCATATGTTAGATCTTGTGAACTTTTATGGTGTTCTATTCATACACTAAATTCCAAGAGGTGCAGGAAATACTGCTGGAACTATCACATTCTTTCCTTAGGAATTGTTGCTCAGGCTAGGATGAGCCCCTGGGCAGGTAGCAAGACAAGAAGGAAAGGCACAGCTGACTTTTCCATTGTGAATGGGAGATGGATATTGTCAACTGGGACACTTCTGCTCATTTCTAACACTTAGGACCTAAGTACTTTAGAAATCCACTATCTGGTGGCTATTGAGATACTTCTACTGGAAGGTAAAAGTAACTTTCTGGTTTAGCGTTATGACATATAAAAGAACAATCTTATATTTTCATTTCCTTTGACTTTCTGAATGTCATGGTTTCCTTTCTAGTCTTTTCCCTTCACTTAACACCTACTCACAACAAATCATACTTTCAAATTCCCCTAATAAATGTCCTTTCCAATATTTCTATGATTATTTACTATTGGGGGGTAAAATAAAAGACTCTTTAGTATCTCAGAAAATAATTACTTTTGTAATTTGAAAGAATTCCCTCAACCACCTGAAGATGAAAATTGATGGCAATCTATACTCAGCACTGAGGATTTACTGAGGCTCTTACTAGTCTACTTACTGTAATAAAGAAAAAGTACTAAGTTAATAAAAATAATAAACCACCACCCATCAAGTTGAAAAATAGCAAATCCAAAAGCAGAAGTCAATTAATAAATATCTCATTGCCTTCAAGTTAGTGAAAATATGACTGATATTTAGTTTGCATTCTAATTCAAGGGCTGATGCAAATATTTTAAAATTAACTTATTCATTTTTAAACACTTTATAAATTTGATTAATATTTTAACATTAATTAATTCAAGGACCCAATCATACTTTCCAAATGACTAACTTTTGTTTCTTCACAACATAGGAGAAATCTGTTTCTGCCTAAAGTCCATTAAAGACATACAACAAATTCATTGATAAAATTGAATCGCTAAAGAGAATTGTTTCAAAGAAAATAAAGCCACTAAAATGCTATTCATTCCAAGTTTTGACATTCAATATTTGCTTATCCTGGCAGACGCTGCCTGGTTGTGCCCCCCATCTGTTGTCCCCTCTGCCTGGGGAAGGGGATTTTTAGCCAGGCCCCCTTGCACTCAGAAGAAAGGCTATGGTTTCCTGCCCCTTTCATGTCTGCGTGGCCGGAGACTAAGTTCTGGCCAACAGTTTGTACTCAGCAGTTTCTGGGAACCTTCTTTATGAGGCAGTTAGGCTGCCTCCTTTGCTGGTTCTCTCTTCCTTCCATCCCGCAGCTTGGACTGTGACTCTGCTGGGGGGCGTGGCTGGTGGGGGTGGAGCATCTTGTTCTATTGCGCATGTGCACCAGACCCAGGGGACAGTGGACCCGAGAGCTGGAAGGGACAGAGATCCCGAGGGCTCCAGGAACAAAGCTGCTGCAACCACCCCGGATTGACTCTCCGGTCTTTTACATGAGAAAGAAATTAAGTCCTTGTTAATTATTCTGTTACTCAGAGGGGACCCCAGTGCCAACTGATACACTCACCTGCTCAAATATAAATAACAAAGCAAGCACTCACTCTAGTTTAAGGGAAAACAAAAGCAAAAGACTTTTAAAAATTAAAACTGCCTTGAATTCTTAAACATCTGAAGTATTACTTTCTGGAACTACCTGATTTCTGAGAAACATATTGCTTACTACTATTATAGAATTCTTGTGCCTTCCAGTAGTTACAGCAAGACTGAAGTAAATCAGGTTTTAACAGGTCTTTGATCTTTAAGCCTTACCTAAGGATGTATTTTTGAAAGATTATGAAAGACCTTTGGTATAAGATTATGTCACCCTAAGAGAACTCTGACATAGGGCCTGGAGAAATGGATTATAAAATGCTTGAGTATAAAATATTTTCTTGCAAAGTTTCAAAACTCAAGTACATCTTAAAAGAAAAAAAACTGTAACACTTCTATGATTTTAACTAATTTCTGCTTTATAGATATGTATACTACATTTTGACCCTTTATTGCTTTTACACTTTATGATACTATTTTTAAAAAGCATTTTTACAAAGTTGTATTTTATTCTTTTAAGTAAATAAAAAAAAAGACAGAAGGGTAAGGTGTACAGTTTGGAAGAAAGGTCTAGCAGGAGTGATTCAGAAGAGTGGCTCAGGAAGAGAGGTTAAAGGCAAACTCCACTCACCGAGTCTTCACTGGACAGGTTTGGGTTCATGGGAACGTAATTTTCTTCACTGTCGTGCGAGTCACTGCTTGAAGTCGTGCTGTGCACTGAATCCGGCCGTGGAGACATGGGAAACCTGGAGGAGCTAGTCACAGAGATGGCCATCACACACATACACCGTGACCAAGATTCACTAGTTCACTTCCCAAATACAAGTCAGTGATAGTGTACATTCTTTGAGAAATATTCAAGCTTATAGTCATACACTGTACACATTTATTACAATTAATCGCACACATTCAAATGCACAATGTGTATTTATAGCTATTTGTAAAGGGATATTTTCTTTTTTTCTTTAACATTTTCAATGTTTGATATAATTTTGAAAGGTTAGTTTCCATTTACAGTTATTAGGAAATATTGGCTATATTCCCCATGTTGTAGGATACATCCTTGAGCCTATCTTACACCCAATAGTTTGTACCCCCCACTCCTCCACCTCTATATTGCCCTCTGCTTTCTCCCCAACTGGTAATCACTAGTTTGGTCTGTGTATCTATGAATCTGCTTCTGTAAAGGGGTATTTTCGAGCATCAAATTACCTTGTGCAGAACAACAAAAAAGGTATTGCTGATGATGTGGGGGTTAAGTAGAAAGTCACAGATATAAAAAGAGTTAAGAATTCCTATTTTATCCCTATTTATATATTCCACATACAAAATATGAACTCGCTGAACACAGCTTTGGAACTGTGTACATTCTTTTCATTTCCCCATATACATTTAAATGAACCTTGATTAAATAATCCCCACGAGAAACTACCAAGTTTTCTAGAGTAGCAGGTCTCAGAAATTTCTAGACTCAGGAAACTTTTACACTCTTAGAAACTACTGGGAAGCCCGAGGCACTTTTGTTTACATGGGTGATAGCTACTGGGATCTAACATGTGATAAACAATAGAAAAGCATTTACAACACAAAGACACACTCCATTAGGTGTCACAATGATGTTATCAAATTTCAGGCCACCTCTGGAAAACTCCAGCGTACACTCACGAGAGGAGAGTGAAAAAGGCAAATGAGCTTAGTATCTCAGTGAAAATAGTTTTGCCTTCACAGGACCCCAAAGAGGGGGGCTTCCCCAGACCACCCTCGGGGACCACTGTTCTAGATATTTTCCATTATCATGAACAATCAAACTACGAATTTGATAAAGACTTACTCTCGAGCAAAACTCCTAGTGATAGGAGATCTCACTGGGGCTTGTAACTCTTCCCATTCTGGCAAAGGTTTTATTTCTAAAGGTGCTGGCTTGGCTGCAATGAGAGAGAGAAAAAGAGATTTTAGTAGACAGACATTTGAAAACCAAAACAAGATCCTCTCTATTTCTAGTTACACATTAGAGCCACAGCACACCTAAGACCAGCTAGTTTCCCATGTGAAAAGAAGTTCACGGATGTTATATGGTTTTTCTAAGGTCACACAGCTAAAAAAATGAGTGGCAAAAGCTAAATCAGATAATGTTTCATGACTGCTGACTCAGTCTAAATAAAGCTTTTTATTACAGCTTGCTGCTTTTTAATTTAAGTAGCTATTTTATGGATATAAACTAAATGAGAATAAGAAAGAGTAATGTGACCCAGTTCCTTCAGTTATTTGATTTATACTATTCATTATTTCCTTATTTTATTTTTTCACTAATTTTATCCTCAAACACAGTGATTTAATTTTCTATGTAAATACGTTCCTAATCATTAACACAGAAGCATGAGTAATACAACAATACATATAAAATGATGTTTAGAAATAAACACAAAGCTTTGCTAAAACCAAAAACTGAGAAAAGAATTAATGACCAAATCTTAAATTAATTCATGTCTAGTCCAGAAACAAATAGAACAAAGCAAAAATTGTATCTCTCTACTCAAACTTAGCTCTGAGAAAAGGCCTTAATCAAATAATTACCTCAAATTTTTAGCTTAATTTAACCAATAATATAATTTAATAAATTGAATATTCTTACTAGCATTTATTTATAAGTGGTCTTTGCTCACCTAATGCATTACAGCAATAGACAATTACTCTTCTAGTGTATACCAAGAGCTCTTGGCCCTTAAAGTCAACATTCAAACGGTTTTTAGAAATTAATGAAATGGGCAAAAGAACTAAAACAATATTGTTTGTTAATATTCACTATATTTTAGGAGACTATTTAAATATATTAGGTGAATATTTTAGTTACATTTCATCGACACTCTAAAGAAAAAATTTTCATTTTTCCAGGTATCCTTCTAGCCTTTGTCCATATATGTGTACTTTTAATCAACTATGTTATAATTACCTTCAAACTATAAAATACGTAGCCATTTTCAAGGACTATGTAGAATCCTTGGGGCTTATGACTAAGTATTTCTCTCAACTCAAATACAAAAAAAACTCAATGTGATTTTCTGAAGACCACACTGATTTAAGTTCGACTTAAAATAATTTTGCCCATCTATCCACTTAAAATGGACATGTACAGAGTATTGAGCTAACCGAAAGTATTTCTTGAACTCTTATGTTTTTACTTTTTTGAAACCCAAAGGCTAATAGCAATTCAGCTGCCAAATTCTAAGTAATGGCATAAAGTAATTAATCCACTGAAATGATTTTATATTCTGTCCCAGAACAGAGTACATGCATTATCTATAAATACAGGAGACAACTGGAACTCACAAGCAGCTCACAAGTTTAAAGAAAACACTGTATTGATGTCTAAAAGGTTAAAGGAATAATACAAAAGGACAAGACTGAATATCATATATTATCAAATATTTAACATGCTGCTGTTAATGGCATGACAAGACTTATTGTGTATTATGGAAAGCATTCACTTTAGAAATTACGTGCTGGGAAGCTTATTTACAACAGCAATGGTACGTAAGACTTGTCTCCTTTACTTTAAAAAAAAATCACAGAATAAATAAATTCCCAACACCCCATCCAGCATGCGGTGCTAAAGTACATACCCTTTCTTCTTGTAGCAAAGTCACCTATGGTTTGTGAATCAGTTCGCTCTAAACCATGGGGTTTGGGTCTTAAAATTTTAGGACTTTGACCTAATTGGTAAAAAGAAGACTCTCTTAATATAGTGTTATTTTTTAATGGGGAAAAAAATGGATTCTGTAAAAAAAAAGCAACAGAGCCCTGAGCAGAAATGTTAGATCTCAAAAGCATAAACAGAAGTTTGTTTGTGGAGACAATTTCAGTCTTGTTACACATATCATTCATGCTCAGTACCAAGGGAACCAGGAAGCTGCATGCAACCATGTAATAAGCAAAGTATTATAAAAGATGGTAGGGTTTTAGTGGCATAATTGCCTGGTTAGTTGTTATCTGTATTTGGAGGAAGGGAGGAAAAACGTGTCATGTTAGTTATTCTTCTAACATGCCATAGAAAATTGGATCAAATAAAAAATTATGAAACCCCTGGGTCAGATCTCAAGGACATCTTTTCTTTGAAGTTTGGCATCTCATAAGAAAGTACCAAGGTCTGCTTCCTTAACTTGACAGAAGTGTTTTAAAAACTTCAGTCTGACTACTCCTTCACCTCTAGGCCAAAGCCCTTCCAGAGAAACTATTCGACCACGTCTCCTAATCCAAGGTCAAAACCAAGACCAGCATTTGTTTCCCCTGGATACTCAGTGGTTGCCCAGTGACACCATTTTGCAAGGATTAGATGTCTGGATTCTGGAACTGCTGATTATCCAGCTTTAAGTATCTGAAAGCATAAATTCAGCTGCTATTATTATTATTATTATTATTATTATTATTATTATTATTATTATTATTATTTTCATTTAATCTCTGCTCCGTACAAGTACTGCTAAAAAGCCTTATGAAAAGCACAGGTTTAACACTCAGCAGTTTTCTCATACTTTTTCCCACTGGAAGCCTGGATGCTGGAGTAGCAACATCATTTCAATCAGGAAGTTAAACTACTCTATTCTCAATGGCACCAAATTCTCTCTCTCTCTTTTTTTTTTTTTTTTTTTTGGCATTTACAAAGTTGAGTCGACATCTACTAGATGACAGAATTAGAGCTCACTGATTTTTGCTGATATTTAGAAATCTACATGTTTTTTAAGATGCGATTTTTTTAGCTTAAGAAAACATGAAACTTCTCTAATCCTCTCAAGTACTCTCCAGGGTACTCCTTGATTTTCTTCCCAGAAATATACTGTGTTAAGTGAAATTTTTTACAGTGTAATTATAAAATTTGCATGTAGTTTCTACTCCAGGCAAAGTTTTAAAGCTGATTTTAGGACAAAAGTCACAACATGAAAATGCTGCTTTGGTAGCTTTGTTTCCTTATTCTTTACATTTATTCTTTATATCCTCCCAAGCTCAATTTGACATTTATGTTCCAGACAGAAATGGAAGTGATACTTTAATAGCTCAGTATTATTTATGAGGAGAGAAAGGAGAAAAAGTTCAAGGTGTAAGTACTTCTTTTCTACTGCCTGGAGTCAAATACTTGAATGTTTCTTTGACTGCTTAAGAAAAGTGTGAAAACAAAGAGTAAAAAATAAGAATACTAAAGGCAAAAATGAACCAGCTCTGGAGATACTGATCAAACTCTGATAGTCAACAGAGTATCTCTTTCACGCCTCAGCTTTTTAGATCCAAGGCAGTCACAAGTGGGCTTTCGCTAGATGAGGTTTGGACAAAGAAGGCAACAGGACGCATCTCATTTAGCAAAGGGCACTGACTACCGGTGAAATGCTCATTGTACTTTAACCCTCATGGGTTAAAACAGTCTCACCCCGGACTGTCAGTCTCTGGATCGTGTGCTCCCTAATGTGGAGCACAACTTGGTCCATCTTAACCTTGGGTTCAGGATCTCTCCCCTGAGATCCTTATCTGCATGTCTACAAAACCACCTGACAGGGATGTTCTGCATGCGTTCATACCACATGTTCAAAACAGAATTTATCTTCTTCAACCCACCACAGACCTGCTTTGTTTCTTATACCTCCAGTTGCCATAGCAGATCTTTCAGAGAAGTTATTCTAGATTCCACTTTCTCTCCAATCTCTCTATTATCAATTTTACTTTCTGTTTATAATGACAATAATTTGTTTTTATTCCTCCAAGAAAAGTTAAAAACCTGCAAGCCTGAAATCCATTCTTCCTCTTTTAATGTGCACTTCACTTACCTGGTTTGTTTTTCTAAAAGTGATGAATTCACACTGTCTGGCTAAATGACATCTACCTCTCCTCCAAGTGCCCTCAAAATTTGTAAACATCACTGTAAGTACCCAAGTTGAAGGAGCAACTGAGAGCCAGGAAAGGGACTTTTGTTATGCCTTTCCGTCTGATCCGCTCTAAAGCAAGGCTTCAAGAACCCTGGATTTGGAAAACAGGGCAAAGCACTCTTTAAGTAAGATGCTGGACAAAAGTGTGGTTTTAGAACATTTTACATGAAAGGATACAGTTTTCTTCCTATAGTATCCTTAAATCTTAGAATGAGCTTTCTAGGGGGGCCAACCTGATTATGTTGTCTGCCTGTATGAGCCCTTTAACAGTGTGTTCAGAATAAAGCCCAAACTCATTAGCATGGATTACAACTCGCCCAGGATCAGACACCTGCGAGGCATTTGGCATTGGTTCCTGCTTTCATACTTTCCTCCCTCCCACCCAAGATGGAGCCACAGTCCCATCTGCCCCCCTTTTCAAAAGAACTAGAGTATGCTGCTTATTCTGACCAGGAGATCCTCCACCATCACTTAATTGCCACTCATCCTCTCAGACAGAGGAGTTAGTGAACAGTGCCAAGAGCTTACCTCAGCCACAGCCCCTTCCATGCTAATTATGATAATGTGTTTACTTTTCTACCTCTTCCACTCAATAGTGAGCTTCTTCAGGGAAGCTACGTTTTCTTCTTTGTGTTTTGAAACTCAAGACCTATCAGAGGGTACATCCTATAACTGACAGGCACTGCAGCCAGTTTGGGTGAACTGCAGTTCTCTTAAAGCTGGTGGTGTTTAAGCTGACTGATGTCATACTTTTTTGTTTGTCTTTGAAGAGAGAGAGAAAAAAAAAAGGCACTGAATGTTGTTTCAAAAGTTGATCATTCCAAATATGGTCAAGGCAGTTACGAGCTCATGCTTCAAAAAGCAGATGCGGTCCTTTTCGAAAAGTCCATATGCTGTTAAGTATTATTTTAACAAGTACTACTTACAAATATTCAACTCAAAGTGGAAAATTTATTTCCTCTATCACTATAGGTTTAAGTTGGCCTAAATTAGTTACTCATCTGAAGTTTCACAGATGACGTTATTATTTCCAGTAGGCACCTCAAAAATCAAGAAAGAAGAAAAGTAAGTCACAACATTATCCTCTGCTAATTCCAAGAAGTAATCAAGGTAGCACGCTGAAAAACCTTTACACTTATTTTAATGGTCTCACTGTACAAAGGGGGCTATAACCATGATAGTTATATTGGAAGTGCAGGAATACTTAGGAAAAAAACAAAACCCTGCATGTAGACGCTATCCTATAAAAATGCACCCTGGACTCATTTCCTTTAAACTGTAACACCAAACCAAAAACCTGACGTTAATACTTGTTTATTAAAATCTAGTTACATTTACTGGTATCACTTTTCCATCTTCCCAACATTTATTATAGTATAAAAGTAATTTTTAAAAAAGCATGTTAATTTTTAGTCACATCCAAAACACTGCTTTAGAAGAGCTCTTGAAAAAATGTTCAGAGCCAAGATATAAAGATATCACTGAGATCCACCAAGGGAAATTCCTAGAGTGGTCTTCTGGGTGCTTCTTACACCCAAGGGAAGATCCAGACCTGAAGATGCTTTAACCAAACTGATGTACAAAAGCACCAGAAGGAACCTCGCACTGCCCTTTAAAACCCAGTACAATAGCTGATGGTCAGAACTACCGTAGAAAGCCATGAATGGATGAGGCCAAACAAAATATAAAGGCAGCATATTTGAGGCTTGAACAGCTGTTCTATCATGTTAGAAACAGACTGAACGGGCCTAGTTAAGTGCAGGGATTAAATCTGGTAGATATCTGTAAGGACTTATTTTTACAGAAGGCACCATATCTTATAGAAATTTCCCAAACTTTACAAAAGTACTCTTCCATTAAAGCAATCAGAACAGAATTTGTCCTGCACTTGCAATGACTCATTTGCTTTCCTAATATTTAATACAACACATGTAAATTATGTTTTTCCCCTATAAGAATATTCACAAAACTTGGTTCAGAACAAATACTGTTGTGACAGTCGTAGTATGGGTTAAAATATAGCCACCACTGTTGGGCAATGGGTAAATGGTCCATAAAAATACGTTCAATGTAAGTGTTCAAAACATCTGTGTATTTCTGCAGCTTCAATTACTCGAAAGTATTTGAAAAACTCATCTGTACTAGTAACTGCAGCAGCTGACATCTATAATTGGGGGTATAAACAAGACTAGAATGTCACTCGTTTACTGTAGACCCTTCCAAAGAAGACAATCACAGAAACCGGTTATACTGGGTGTTGAACTAGTTACACTGCGTTTTGAAACTAATCAAGCCATATATTACAGAACTAGGTTTGCTTATTATGAGGTTTAGTTAATAAGAGACACTAGAATAATAGATTGAGTCATGTATCTGATGTCACAAGATTTGAAATTAAAACAGACTCATCAGATGCTATGCATAAGAAGAATTTCATGACCAAATAAGACGTCTATTTTTACAGATTAATTTTTTAAGGGTAAACTTTCCGCTAGGATCTGAATTTGGGTTTTATAATTTGTTTTTCTTGAATAGCTGTAACTTCTTAAAGTGAGTTTGTACTGCACTATTAAGAACTTTCTCAAGCCTCCTTTCTTCTTTTTTTTTTTTTTTTTCAGTTTTTTTGGGGGGTGGTAATTAGGTTATTTATTTATTTATTTTAATGGAGGTACTGGGGATTGAACCCAAGACCTCGTGCATGTTAAGCATGCGCTCTACCGCTTGAGCTATATCCTGCCCTATTCAAGCCTCCTTTATTGTATCATATTTATTTTAAAAAGTAGAGTAGTACTAAAGAAAAACAAAAATTTAAAAAAAAATTACTATGACTAGTAAACTCTTTACTATTTTGCTAAACCTATTCTTGATTTTGTCCAAAACTATGGAGGTATTTTATTCTGGGTACTTTCTCAGTTCTTTTCGTATCTAAACAGAGATACAAAACCAGTAATCTGGCCCATGAGCTCAGAATTGTCTTTCAACAGTTCAGTTAGTTTTTAAAAGACTGAGGAGAATCTCCAAAAGTAACCAAGGAAACTACTTTCCTCTGTTCTACAGTAAAGTCACCTTAGGTTGGTTTAGAGGATGAGGACAATTAATCTCTCATGTACTAGAATATATATACTTTCACTATAGTCATAGGGAGGTATAATTATATATATATATGCAATACATATAACCTGTAGTATACATGCCATATTATGATATAGACATAAGATAATATATATTGTAATACGGGGCATATGAACTCTGTCAGACCTAGATGATACTAAAAGCATATCATTATGATCCCAAAACTTTTCTAACATATAAATAGGGCTCTTTTCTGATTCTGCATTGTGCTTACCACATGGAACCGTTCACAGTGAACTACACTGGGAATTTTCAAACTGTGTTCTGCAGAGCCTGATGGAAAGAAGTAGCAGGCAAGGGAGCAAAGCTGGAGGGACTCAGAGCTTCGTGCCTCACCCAGACCAGACCACCTCCATACTCATGTGGGACATCCAGATAGAAAACTGTTATGTTTTGTGTTAAAAACCAGTGATCTGCTGCTAATGTACTCATTATGGGAAAATAAGAGAAGAATCCGTTTAGCATTAAAATGAAGATTTCAATGTTTCACAGAGTTCAGGACACTTGAATCTTAACCCTCCCACAACCTGGGGGCTCTATGATAAATCCACACATGTCCAAACATACTTTGGCATACTGTATGCAAACGAAAAAATGACTAATGAGGCCTAAATAGATTTAAAAACAAATGAGGATAAAGAGAAACGAGAGGAAACGTGATCAATGGAAAAGCCTGGGATGCTCACACCCTTTCTGAAATAACCAACCCTGATCAGGGCCCTGCTGCCGGGGCCACCTGGGTGGCCAGTGGTGTGACATGCAACCATCTTTCCAGCTGTGGGACCAGAAGGGAGTGTGTGACCCAACGACAGCCCGTCGATGGGCTGGCCCACCGTCCATGACGTGGCCTGGTGTGGCAAGACACATGAGACCAATCAAAGTCTCTCTGACCAATCTGAAGTGAGCAGATGATGAATGAGGCGGTCCGCAGTAGGTATGGAAGCTGCGAGGGCCCATAAAAAGCAGCCAGGAGGTGGGATCTAAGCCACAGTGGGGCGCTGGAGGCCACCGCTCTCTGAAAGCAGAAACCATGTCAAGTAGAGGATACGGAGGAAAAGAAACAGAAAAGAAGGGGAGAAGGTAAGACTGAACCAAGTAGTAGAATCAAAGACTTCCCAGAGGACAGAAGCAGAGTGAGCCGGACAAAGTGACAGCCCCAGAGGAGCACCTCAGTTCCCAATAACGTTCTCTTTTCACTTACTTACTTAAAAGTAAAACAAAACAAAACTCATTTTCTTAAGAGTGAGTCTCTGTCACTGTCCCCTACAACAGGAACTTAATTAGGATTAATAGAAATGATCCCAGCAGGTTAATGAGAAATTTACACAAACATTACATGCTTTAAAAAAAAAGCTACATCTAGCACATGAGATCTTTCAAATGTGCTGAATTCCCCGGAAATTGTGCCACGCATCCCACAGCCAATATATTAACTAATTTGGTTGTAGAGATTAAACCACACTCACAGCATGCTACCACACAGCTGGCTGTCCGGGTTTTAACCACTCAAACCCAAATTTTGAAAACTTGGGTCCATATTACCAATTCGGCTGAAAATTTTCTTTTACACTGAGTTCTTAATGAACCATGCTACCTTAGAATTTAATGGTACCTAATGAAGGCCAGCATGAAAGAATAGACTAGAAGCATTTGTTTATACCCCAGCAAAGGCAGAATCATTTTTGAGAAGTTGTTATACAGACAGAATGGGAAGAGAATCCAAGCAAACCTTACTGCTCTTAAAGAACCATGTCAAGTGCATTAATAATCTCGAGTCTGATTTGACATCACACACTCTGGAGAAGAGGTTACAAAATAACAGCCAAAGGCCATATTTGGCTTGTAAAAGTGTTTGGTATGGTCTACAATGCTTTGCTTTGTTTTAAATAACTAAATTAGCTGGCAGAACTTAAAAATCAAAAGGCCATACATATAAAACTCTGTGTTTTTGACTTCTTTTGATAATCAGAAGAGTTTTCCTCTAGGGGCCCACGTTATTTTCACAAGTCCACAAAGGACTGTAGCCAGGCAGTAGTTACCCCATTTGGATGGGGCAAGGGCATTCCAGTTCCTCCTAATTATCTCCTGTTGCTCACCAATTCTTGGGAATATGTTAGTTGGTAACCTCTGCTCTAGAGATAGGAGACTGAAAAATCTCACCAGGGCATCAACATATGACATAATAATTAATAATCTCTAAGTAGCGATACTATTTTACTTAAACAAGTTGTTAACTAAGGTAATAGAAAATACTTCCCAATTTCTAGTGCCGATTCTGTTTTGGATTTAACGAGAGTTAAATGCAGATCTAAACTGGCAGCCCCTGACCCTTTTACCATGCCACAACCCCCATACCTTTTCTGTCTGGCTTGAGGTTCCGATCCACGGGAGGTGGTTCACAGTCTGCAACAGGAACTGGTCTCCTGGGAGGGGTCTTTGGGCTGGACCTGAAGCCCATGTGAGCAGGAGGAGGAACTTGCATTCCAAATGAAGAAAAGTCAAATGTCCCTGGAGTCATTGGCACATAATTTGCTTCCTGAATTGGTTCTGTGAAGCTGCTGGAATGTTGCCGTGGAGGAGAGTTGGGATTCATGGGGACGTAATTTTCATCCAGTTCTTCACTTGAGACGCTTCCCACCGTCAATACGTTTTTGATTTTCTAAAACACACATATATTTCTTTCAATAAATGAAAACTATTGTCAACAGGAAAACATGGTTGTCTTATTCACATGGGGCTGAAGGGACTTTTATTCCAGGATCTCATTTTAGTCTCAGAGCGCTAAGTGTGAGGATTCTGACAGTGAAACACACTTGATGATGTTAAGGTCAATTATACTTACAAAGTGGTTATGGAAGCCTTCAAGTGAACTAGATCTGTCACTTGGAAATGTTCGTGGAATATCATAGCAATCTTGAGAACTAGCATCTAAAACAGAGAATAAACTGTCAACATTTCCTCCCAACTTTACCAGTTCTCAAGGTAATCAGGAATAACATTCTCTCTCTCTGTCTTTTCATATATGCACACATGCACATACACAGATTTTTAAAAGGATGCTCACAGAATAATATCTCTCATTAACACATTGAAGCACTAGAAAATGCAGACATTTCCTCTTATGCTAACCAGTACCAGTATTTGATTATGACAATGAGTAAATAGCTAAGCCTGGGATGAAATGGTTATCTAAAGATGGAGAAAAGAAATACTTCCGTTTTTTCATCTTTTGCACCCTTGGGTCTAATTTGCATCTCACTAACTTATAACCACTATAACATACATTACAGCCACTTCAAGAAATTAGAAACTGGTAATGAATAGCTAAATAAGTGTTGATATAAGTCCTATTCACAACACATTAAATCTTTACCTTCTTTAAAACAGCCGGATAACTCGAACACAAAATACAGAAGTTTTTAGGGTATGTGCATTGTAAACTTTGGCTTTTTAGTTTTAGGACTTTAAGAACCTCAGAGTATAACCCAAACTCAATTTTTCTCCTCTCAAGGTCTGCAACTTTTGGTTGGCTCTAGGAGATGGTGAAGGCTCTAGGAATAAGTAAAGTGGCTAGGGGTCTGGGAAGAGAAGATTCAGAGCTTTAAATATAAATAAAACCAAACAAACAAAAAGCAGAATGACTTGATTGGAGTGGCATATCAGCTGGTAGATGTAACGTAAAAACTGCTAATCTAGAAGGAAGGAAACGGAGCCCAGCAGATGTGACAGAGAAGTGGTCATAACGGGACACAAATACAGGGAAGGGTATGCCTGGGAGAGGCCTTGTGGCTGGTCTACTTCCTGCTCCTCTGTCCCATCGGGTCTGCCCACCCAGGAGAGAGAAAGTGAGAGAGGGGGGTGCACACTTCCTGAGGCAGGAAGGTATTCCTAAGGCCACACTTTTTCAGGGATGAATAAATCCATCCCCTTCTCCCTTCCAGCAGAACACGCACACGGACACACGCTGCATGCACAACCACACTTCTGTGGGACTCTGACATCTTTGCTAAGTGAATGGGCAACTGCAGAACTGCAGAGAAAAGGGATTATCATTTCACGTCACGCTATGCTTACAAGAACAAATATTTGGACCAACGGCTGCTCGATCGTTAACCTCTAACACGGCAGAAGCCAACTGGAGCTGACCTTTTCGCAATTTGTTCAAATCCACAGTGGAAATGGTATTACTACGTGACGGTGGCATCCCTGCCGTAGGGACACAGTAACTACCGTCAGTGTCCGAGGCTGCGCGTGTGATGCTACACGCTTCCACGGGAGAGCGGTCATGAGCCGGGTGTGGTTTCGGTGGCCGAGGTGGAGGAATATCTGGAATAGTGTCCAGCTTTGACGTCTGCCCCAAGGTTCCTTCGGGAAATGTTCGTGGGATCTGATAAGTATTACCAGGTGTTGGAGGAATGTCATAACTTATAGATACGTGCCTCAGCTGGGTCTCTACATTGGAGGTCCCCGAGGGGGTATTAAAAACATAGAGTTCTCCATCGGCTTCGGTACTTGATGGAGACACCTTTGGTAAAACGTCGTGGGAGTAACTCCTGGGCAGGTAATAAAGGCTGGAGTCGACAGAAACAGATGCAGCGCGAGACGGTGGCGAGTCATACATCATCTGCTGCTGAAAAAAGCCATTCACTCCGTGTTTGCTCTGGGAGGAAGCAGGGTTTTTATGAGAAGGGACGTTATCATTGCAGTCTGTCTCAGAAGAGGTGGATTTGGCAGAATCAGTGTGTGTTCTAGATAAAAATAGTTAATGACAGAAGATAAAACATGGTGAGGACATAAGCCTGCGTTTGCATAGATATATTTGGAGCTTAGCAATCAAAATCCATGGCTTTTTCATTAGATTGTGTGTGTGTGTGTGTGTGTGTGTGTGTGATCCATCTGATTTAAAGCACGGATATTCCTTAGTTTTTTATGATTATATGCCAGGTAACAAAACCGCCACCACAAAACCGAAAGCATTCTCACTAATTCCTGTCCTGTACCTGCCCACAGCCCCAACCCCACCTAGTAAATCCACACATAAAACCACAATCCCTGAAGCACGGGAATTAGAAAGGTACCAAACTCGGAGAAAGGTAAATGATTCAGGCACAGACACAAGGAAAGCACTTCCTCTGAAGAGCATGCAAAACCCCAGGCCAACAGTTGGTCCACTGCTCTTTTGCCCACCTGCGCAAATTTACTGTTCTGTAAAACAAAAAGTCTAATGATTACTTGGTACTGAATAAATTCAACGTAATCTCCAAGGAGGTGGCAACATGACAGGTTTTGCATACCTTCCTTTCTACTAATTTTCTTTAACAAATATTTAGCCAGTACTATAAAGAGGATCAAAATCCAAGCCACAGAGTTAGCCAACTCCAAATAAGAATGAACTTCGAGAAATCTCATTAGAGTAAATTTCACGCTTTGGTACATTTTCAGTCTCTGTATGTTGTGGTATCACAAAATTTGGGAATAATGCAAAACAAAGCTACCAATACCAAAACAAGCATCCTTCCTTAATGCTAAACAAGATAGCTTAACTACCTACGTATGTTGTCCAAAGCCCTGGAGGACCTTAAACTCAATATTAAAAAAATAATAACTTGTGATAGTTTTTTTAAGGGCATATCTCTCTGATTTCTTGGTAACATCTGGCACTGTGTAACTGCATTTCTTCCCTGGACCTCTCCCCTTCTAGTACCAGAGAACCCTCACTGCAATGTCAATGCCCTGATTTTCCTTCTCCCTCACTGACTATGTCCTTGTTTCATTGACTGACTCCTTCTTCCTGTCTGTCCACCTGGAAATGGCTAACAGAAATCAGTCCTGTGAGTCTTTAAAAAAATCATTTAAAAAAACCCATTAAAAACTCCTTCTTTCTCATAACTTCACCTTCTACTGAAAGCTGAAAACTCCTATCTTCTCATGAAACTTCGAGTCCCGTATTTTCAAACCGTTCAAATATATTTCTACTTGATTATCCCAGTATTACCTTGCTCCTGTGCACCAAATTTAATTTACTTCTCAAACTGATTGCCCTCTCTGACTTGCCATGAAAAGAAATGCCTTTAACGTAGGTTCTCTACACTCTAAACCCAATTCGGCTTTGATTCATTCGCTTTGATCTCTACCATCCCTCGGGCACAGAGTCCTTTTTCCTAACCAAGTACCTACTATCCTGCTTTGTTCCCACCATCACCACCCCAAGTTCGGGTCCATGTCTCTGCTGAGATCTAGACCACTGACCCCTCCTCAGAGAACTTCTTTCCTCTCGTTTCTCCCTCTTCCGATCTATCCTGGGTACCAGCCATGTAGCCAGTACTGCTGGAAGATCATTGTTTTCAAAATATGATTTCATATCACTCACGTAGTCAGAGAAAATCCTGTTGAGAGTCCCTCCAGGCTGTGGGACCTACAAAAAGCCCACAAACGATGCCACCTGGCACTGAGGCAGTCAAAACCTGGTTCCACCTTCCTATCTTAGGTCCTACCACTCCCCAAGTGGAAACCTTTTCTCCCGGCAGCCTCTCCTCCCGTCACTCTCGTTCTCACCTCCCCTGCCCCTCAAGCTATTTGGACATAAATTATTAATGACAGTCTCCTTTTCTCTCACCAACCAGGTGTGGTTCAAATCCTACTCCTCCTGTGAGACCGCTCACCCTCCATTTCAAAACCATTCGCACTATTCTTCCTAGGAACTTCTCACACATATTCTGAAATTTGTATTTGATTTAATTCTAATATGAAGTTAAGAGAAGCTAGAAGTACAATGAGTACTGAGTTCCCCGGCCTTGACATCAGCTTATGGGTTGGTGGAGAATAAATATAATTATCAAGCTATTTCCAATTCTGTGATAAAGCGGAGATATAGAGGCACAACCAGGGTGCTATGAAAATCCAGAGAGCATTTAATCCGGCCTGGGAATTTGGGGGAATGTCTTCCAGAGGAGCAGATGTCTGAGCCGAGTCTTGCACAATGAACAAGAGTTTGCAAGGCAACGCTCACATCTTGCCTTCATCCCTAGATACCTAATGCTTGAATGTTTTGACTTCTTCACAAGCTTTACTTATAAACTCTCAAGAAGACTGCATCGGAGGGGGCTGTATCTTACGTAACTAATTTGTACCTTCATAGCACCCACAAAACAGTGGGCACATAGTGGGTACTTCATAAATATTTGCTACTTAACTGTCGCTTCCGCAAAACATAGATACAAAATATATCTGAGCAATGATCCACATCATAATTTCTACTACAGCAGGAAAACTGTGATACCAATGAGATCCACGAAAGACACTATATAAAAAGAAAACGTACTGAAAACTGTTACTTGGCTGTTGGCTTTTGAAAAATTGATATGGAAAAATAACTGTGGCTCTCCCTAAAATAAAATCTTAGTTAGTAGCATAGGCAACAAAGTTGCAAGTGTATAATTTTACATACTCACAGCAAACAAGCAAAAATCAAGTTAGAATTTGATATTATTAACTGGTGTTGATTTATAAAAAAAAAATTTTTTTTTTTTGCTCTTACACGTAAAATCCCATTACAACAAATATATGGAAACTCATCTTTGAAAGGTTTGTTAGCTGTTTCCATTATCTCAGGGAATGGTTTACAGGAACTAATTTGTGGATCTTAACCAATTCTACTTAAAAATTTTTGAACAAGTGTTTTGTATGACCCAGAGCCTAGTAACAGTCACTTTCTACATGAAAAAATTTTTTTTTGTTATAAAAATAATGCCTCCATCTAACACCTGTTTTAAAAAAATCTTTCACCTCTCAATGCAATTCACCTCTGCCCTTCATACTGCAAATTCAGATAATAAATACACCCATGTCACTAGTTATCACATAGCTGCTAATGGTAAAACAGATCTTCTAGTTAATTTCTGACTCCAACTGTCACTATTACTTTAAGCCTTCCAATTATCCAACATCAAATGACAAGAATGATCAGATTAAAATATCTTATAGCTTGAAAGAAGAGAGGGGTATGGAAGCAAAGACGGCGATGACAGGTAAATCAGGCTCTGGGAAAGGTTTCAGGATAGCCTTGGTAATCACGGAAATCCATATACTCCATTCTACTTAAAAATCTGTCAAGTCAAGTCTTGTGGTAAGGTCTGCTTCATTGCTAGGTATGAAGATTCAAAAGTTTCGTAGTTTTTAGCAACATATTTGACTTCATCAAATTTCACTGATGCCCGATTGGTTTATTCCATAGAATTTGCTATACTGGGATTTTACCTGCATGATTAATTTCTCACACAGATCCAAAGCAACCACAACACACTCACTGCAATGGAATCGTTTTGCTTTCAAAATCTTCTAGCAGTAGATATTCCTCTCCTTCTTCAGAAACAAAAGATGACCCTTGGCTGGTTTACAATCACATAAGAAATGGAGCAAGATCACCATTTATAAATCAGTGAAATCTGTTAAGCAAGTAATACTGTGAGTCTGTAACAACGACTATGACACAGGAGACACATTTCTAAAAGAGCCTTGTAGGTACAAGTGTTCTCTGCCAGAAATTATAGAGAACGTGTTTCTTTAATAAAATCTCCTGAACATCAGACATCATTAGTCGGGGAACATACACCTGAAATATACGCCTAAAATATAAGCTTCTATAGGTGGTTTCTTTTAAGCCTTCAAATGAGGGTTAAAAAAGTTTAAAGGTGAGCTTCCTAAAGACATGCGCGCACAGACGCACAGACGCGCGCGCACTTGCGCAGACGGATGCGGTTTACCTGGGGGGTTCAGGCTTCTTGCTTTGACAGTTGATGAGCAAGAGGTAGTCTTGAGGGTCCTCCTGGATGCCAAGAGTTTCCAGGTGTGGCGGAAGGCTAATTAGCTGATACGGCGGAGGAGGAGCAGCGGAGGAATCCACCTGGGCGGAGGGCGGTGCTGTGTTTATCGCTAACGGTAAATCAGCTGGTGCTTGTAAGGAGTTGCCAGGAGGCTTCACAGGATCTGCAACATCCAAGCGTGATCATCATTGTCTACCCCGTTTTAAGAATTGTTTCTTAAACAAAGCTACTTGAAAGGCTGGACATAAATTTGTTTAAACACATGAAAATAGGATAAACTAGGACAACGTCCGTTAAAATACATTCTCCCTAAATGGCAACCTTGACCCAGAAAATAACTGGTTCTTCTCAAAGAGATCTGAGAATTAGGGCTCTTTCTTCTAGAGGCTCGAGGAAAGCCATGGTTAACATTGGCCTTGAACATTCTTTCGTTTTAAGGCTACTGGGAATGAAGATGTTAACACAAGCAGCAGATTTTATTCCCCCAAAGTAAGTGCTAAGCCAAGCCAACCTTCCAAGGAGATACACTTTATTACGTGGTATCTACAGGCCCGTGGTGCTGTGTGTGCCAGGGCCAGCTCTTCACCCCATTTATTTTGCTATTGATTCATTTCTTTCTACTTCCCAGCCGACTGGGGAGAAATATGTCTAATTCCAGGATTCACATTCAGGGAAAGAGCTTCTCTTTGACATCACTTCTCCTCTCAGCTCATAGCCTTCTTTGCCATTTATTGGTTTCTGTAGTATCTTCATGCAGAAGGGCTCAACAGGTAAAGAAGTAATTTATTAAGCACTTAACTATGCTTTGAGAAGACAGGAAAAAATCACGAAATTGTGTAGAATGAAGTAATTTGAAAACAAGTTAAAAAATTAGAAAAAAAAAAAAGACGCTGTAATTATTGACACAACCAAGGAAATTTTTGAGGGCCCAAAACAAAAATTCTCTGTTAGTCTGGTTAGGAATACGGAGCTATAAATCAATTTTAAAAAAAAAGGTAAATGCTCATATTTGAATAAACAAATCTGTTTCTTGCCTGTTTATATTAGAATAGAAAAGGCTGGGTTGAAACAGACTTCCACAACAAAACATTACCTAAAGATGATAAGAAGTGGTAAGAAAGTTAATATGTTCTACAGAATAGAATCAAAGGCAGGTCACTTGGCCTGTCAATTCCTCAGGGAAGAGCCACATGTCAGCTCTGTTTTCCAGATTCTACAGAAAAAGTCCACGTGCTTTTGATGCTGTCTTTTTGTATTCAACTTTAACATCCATACATGCACCACAGCCAAGTTTATAGAGTTCATTTAAAAACTCTTCTTGCTAGGCAAAGAAGCTCATATCCTAACTGTAAAGCTTGAATAATAACATATTAGTATTAGGGGGAGGAGGGTATAGTGGTAGAGTGTATGCTTAGCATGCACAAGGTCCTGGGTTCAATCCCCAGTACCTCCATTAAAAAAAAAAATATTAGTATGGCTATCTTTAATTAGTTTGATTTAATTAATCATTAATTGTGGGTCCCCCAAACAAACAAAGAGAATCAGAACTCCTGGGGTAGATGCTCAAAAATATTTCCTTCACCCAGCTGAAACTCACTTAGCACTTTCTCCACGTCAGGTTGGAAGACATGAAAGCCAGGCCCCCCCCGAATCTGCAAGACCCATTTGCATGCACCTGCACTTTGGAATTTGCTCCTCCAGAAACTTGTGAGACCTACTAGGTGCTAACTGAGTACAGAAATATCTTTCAGTTGGACAATCTGGCCCGAGTACACAGAAGTGGAGCTAATTTCCAACGTTCTGGCTTTGTTATGCTTCATGCAACATCAAGTCTTCATACAGGCTCACCCAACAAAATCTAACACTTTATGACAGGGATTAATTAGTTAATTCTTTCTTATTGACGAAGGGCCAGAACACAAAGTGGTGAGAAAAGAGAAATGAATTTTTGGACATTTATACAACATCATGCCAACATTTCATGGGAACTGATAACTACTTCACCATGTCTAAATGACACTGATTACAGTGTATATAGCATACCCTATGAACTGTCTTGCTGTTTTGATTTTGTTACAAATATAAAGAGATTTATTTAAGGGGATTTAAAATGCCATGGACAGATCACTGACTTAGAGTAAATCCTCGTGGATTATCAAACTTAAAACTATGAAAAATATTTACCCTTTAAGGAGCTTAAAAAAATGGTACAATACAAATGAACTTGTTTATAAAACAGAAAGAGACTAACAGACACAGAAAACAAACTTACGGTTACCAAAGGGGAAATGGGGGACATTTGGGATCAGTGGATATACCGTACTACATATAAAATGGATAAACAAGGAGGTCCTACTGTATAGCACAGGGAACTACATTTAATAGTTTACAATAACTTGTAATGAAAGAGTATGAGAAAGAATATATAGATGTATAACTGAGTCACTGTGCTGTACACCAGAAACTAACACAACATTGTAAATCAATGATACTTCAATAAAAATAAAAAATAAAATAAACAGCTTAAGAAGAATATATTCAACACTGGAGAGGAAAAAAAAGCAGAGGGATCAGAAAGCAGCTGCTGGATCCTACAGGGTGCATTCACAAGTATATTTTATATATTTCTTCTTTCTTCTACATAGAGATAAAGTAAAATGGTATAATCCAGTTCAATTTTTAGTTTTGACCAAATGAAATGAAAGTGAACACTGGAAATACATTACTACATAAAACAGTATGAATTCTACTTTTCCACTGTAACTCCTAAAATAACTTTTCCAGGTGGTTGTTTTTACAGATAACACTTTTCCTTTAGTATTTTTTCTAAACTAGATGGCTATACACTACATGAACTGAGTGATTCATCGTAAGTGGGAAAAAAGTCACCCCATCAAGCAATCACTTTTGTCTATTTTATTAACACAATGGGATCGTCTCATTTTTAACCTTCCCTTTCTCCTGCCTGTGAATGACAAAACTGTTTTTACTGTATAGCTTCAAGATCCTCTCAACTTCCTGGGGGGGGGGGGGGAGGGGGAAGAAAAGAAAAATGAAAAGAAAAATAATAAAAAGAACCAGGATTCAAAAGTCCTTTTTTTTTTTAAATCTTGTTTACAATATGGGAAGACTTCTGTATATTTCTAAAAGGCAAGAATCAGACAGAAACTTTCATTTTATTCACTAGCAAGCTCATGGAAGAAAAGACTTTAAATAGCCATGAACAGCAAACCATTTTGAACAACATGGCTACAGGGGACTTAAAGGGGAAGGGGACACTGCTTTACCACTTTGGGCTCAGATAACGTACCATCTTCAAAGTTTTAGTGATTTTACTCATGTTAATTCGACTAGAGACTCAACTCTGCGTATCTTGTCAGCATGCATGGTATCTAACTATTCTCTAACATAAAGGTTCCAGCCAAAGTTAACCAACTGGTCTGAAAAAAGAAACTTCTGTTCCACCTTATAAAGACATGTGACTACCCCATGAGTAGTTGGGCAGACTGTTTACTACCTTCTGCCTCACTTGGGTTTCCAACTTACTGCTCTTTCTAAGTAATGCTGGTATCATGTTTCTGAGAACCGAACATCAGCTTAGGGTTTGCTTATGTGTGTACAATTATTTCCTGTCTCTTAATTCAGAAGGCATGAAGAGTAACAGTTAGCACCCACCAGAGGTCTAATAGGCGGCAATATCAAGCTCTTAAACTGAACTTTACTTGGAAAGCAAGTAAGTACTGCTAAGGAAAGCCTTCACGAGTTTTCCGTGAAGAGGACTAGATGGTTCTGTGAGGAGACCCAACAATAATAAATTGGTTCACATGATCCTGACCTTCCTTAATGCACAGTTTTATTCTATCTGAAACCAAAAGGCCCTGGTGTTAAGTGTCCCTCACAGAAGTTGGGGGTGACCAGATAATGCCTCTAAATATTCAAAACACTATGTATTTTTTTAACCAGATGGCACAAAAGCTTAAGCCTAGGGAAGCAATCCTACTCCCTCTTTTTATTTTTTGGAGGAGAGGTAATTAGGTTTATTTATTTATTTGATGGAGATACTGGGGATTGAACCTGGGACCCTGTACATGCTAAGCACGGGCTCTACCACTGAGTTACACCACCCGCCCATCCTACTCTTTCTTATTGGTAAGGTAGACTATTTCCAGGTGGACGAGAAAGGTCGTCTGCTTTTGTAACTACTGACATACCCTACTTGAGCATGTGGTGATGAAGCTGTGGTGTCGCTCACCTCCCGTCAGGAGATCAGATGAGATCCTTTTCTCCAAAGATGGGCTACATTTGCTGACAAAACATTTTTTTGTTTCTACTGTGAAAGTTTTCCTTCAGGTTCACAGTGAAAGGTATACAGGTTAAGGTCCCTCTGTTTCTTTTCATTCTTGATTTACCTGGTCTGTCATAGATTTTTTTTCCCTCTAAAGAGATGCATTTCAAATAGATCTATGTCTAATTAATCTAGCAAACAAGAGTCCATAAAGAGTATGCACTATTATTAATGCGAAAATAACCATCTTCTCACTTCTGAACACACCCTTCTTTATGGAAGAACATCTTATAAAGATAAATCTAACAAAGGAATACAAACTAGAAATAGCAGTAGTTGCAATTTTCAGGGTTGCAACCTAAAATTTCTTCAATTTACTTAATCAAATATTGAAGATGTTTAATCATAGCCCAATCTCTTTAATGGGTTTCAAGTTGAAAATTTTATTTGTCATGACCATCTCCTTAACAGAGTGTGAAAACATTCCTGGAGACTTTTTAAAATAAACCGTTAGTCAGTGCTGACAAATGCCTGAATTCTTATCCAGAGGTGTCATGGCCTCAGGATCGCTACAATCACTAGGTGCCTCACCTCAGGGGACCCAATGAATCAAGATCTCAGGGGCAGTAGTTTGAAAATATGTGATAAAACAAAATAAGACAAATTAGAACAAACAAACTCTGGTTCAATTGGTCCTCAGAAAAATACAAATTAAAACCACTACACACTCACTGGAATGGCTAAAACTCATGATCAACAATACCAAACACTGGCGAGAACTTTATAAAGTAACTGGAAATTGTATATGCCGTTGGTAGGAAAACAATTAGTACAGTAACTTTGGAAAACTAAAGCTACGAAATCTACTAAAACTAAATAAATGTACCCTATGAGGCAGCAATTCCACTAATGGGTATATACCTAAAAAAGCTAAGTGCTCATGTCCCTCAAAAGATCCACGTAAGAATGTTCACAGCAGTTCTACGTGTATTAACTAAACACTGGAAACAAGCCAAATGTCTGTCAACATTCAAAGAGATCAATAGTTTGTGATATAGTCACACAATGGAACTCTATATAGATGTAGAACTCCCGCCCATGCTCCACGGATGAATTTCACAGACTTACTGTCGGAAAAAAGAAGCTGGACTCGATGGTTTTATTTATATTACGGTCAAGTAGGGGCAAAACTAATCTATGGTAATAGAAGCAAAATAATGGTTACATTTGAAATTTGTTCTGTGTTTTTACTGGGAAAAAGCATGAGAAAACTTCTAGGGGACTGGAAATGTTCCATTTCTCGATCTGAGCGGGGTTTCATAGATTCCTATTTCTACATATAGATATGGAATGAATGTATAAAACTATATTGAACCGTACGTACACTTAAGATCTGTGCCTTTGACAGTGGTTTAAGTTATACCTGAATAAAATACTAAATAAACAGAAATTTAAGTTCCCCAATTAAGAAGCTCTGCTTTATAGGAGTGGGAGCGTGTGTATATTCTCTCACATGGTAGTTTTTCCCTACTTTTCTAAAGGGAAGACTATCTAACAGAATTACGCTATTTTTTTTTCTTAAACCAGTATTAGCTGAGCATTTTGAGTATAGCAACTCAACTGATTAAGAGGCAACTTTCTAAACTTGCTCCTGAAATTAGACCAGGAGCCTTCATGCCAAGTTGGTTAGCTGAGTTCAGCCTTAGGGCTATGTTTCCCAGGTCTTGTTTAGCAGATTTCACAGCTTCTACTTCGGTGGAGAAACAAAAATAAATCTGCACATTTCCAAGAAAAACAAAAGAAATTAGTTTCTACTCGCAAATCTACTAAATAAAAACATTCATAGGAACCACACACAGTTCAATGAGCTAGAATTGAAAAACAGATTCAGCCTGCCAGCATTCTGAGTGTGCAATAATAGCAGTGGTCACCTGGGGCAGCGGAAATAACATGGTAACGATATTTTGAGAGGTTCCTGGAATCAAAACACAGGTCAGATTTTTCCCCTTTCCTTTTGTTTTCAGGAGAAGATTAGTTACTCTCCTAGGGATTGGGCATACTTATTTTCTCAGACTGTAAAATCCAAGCAGAGTCTATTTCTTCCCACGTCTACCCTGAAACTAGTTAGAATGAAAAATCATTTCGTGTTATTAATTTGAAGCCAAGAGTGGGAGCATATTCAGCTGTCTGAAAAAGGAAGGACACACAGGGCTCAGGGGACAGATCTAGGTAAAAACAAAAGCACCTATTTTTCAGTGAGTGGAGGTGAGATCTACCTGGAAGCAAGAGATTATAAAGCAGGTAGTAAAGTTAATGGAGGAACAAAGACATTCTGATATTTACGTTGTCATAGTAAACTGTATGAATGTGATCACAAAGAATAATAGCAATTCTCTGTGGTTCAGCATTTGATACACATCTTTAAATACGTGGAATTTTAAAGAGGGCGTCTAGCAAAGTCAGCTAGTACAAATGAACAGGGAAATAATGGTGGCTGCCTTTAAAGCCTTTTTGGAAAATTGCTACTACATTTAAAAACCCAAAATTATAGAGCAAAATGAGTGTTTGTGTGGCTCCTTGGTATTACACAATGAAGGACTGCTCATCTTTCACTGATTTAGTCCAAGAAACTCAAGTCCTCAACATAGTACAGTAAGAGAGATTTCTAACTATGGCTCTTTGGGAGACGACCAGGATGAACTCGTAAAAAAATCTAAATCATAGAAAGAAAAAAATACAAACATTTGCATTTAGATATAGTTCAGGAACTAAAATGAAAAAGTATTGGCAAACTGAGGTCCTTAGGGGCTTGCTTTAACGAACAGATAAAAATTATCTGTGATTAGCATAGCTATTCTTGGTAACCAACTCTGCTTATATATACCAAGTCTGATTAATCATACTGTTAATTTTCTTGCAACTTCCCCTTTTATGGATATTGTGAAGATTAAAAGTTCA
Source organism: Camelus dromedarius (assembly GCF_036321535.1). Lineage (NCBI taxonomy): Eukaryota > Metazoa > Chordata > Mammalia > Artiodactyla > Camelidae > Camelus > Camelus dromedarius. The sequence goes on from NC_087436.1 coordinate 21,273,153, forward strand.
CAAATTGAGAGCTTCACTCAAAGCAAATATACTTCTAATCTGTTTTACAAGGATTTGGGAGTTTTGCTGCTGAAAATGTGGCTATGAAGTTTTGAAACATTCCCCCTCCCTATACCTTTTATGAAGTAAAAACAGGCATTGTAACCAATTCTGACTACTAATACCAATGAAAATGTTCCACGAAGGGCAAAAATAAAGTCCTCAGTACAGTCAGTTATTGTCACAGAGCCATTTAAAACTACTTAGGCTTTCCCTGACCCCTCCCCTAAGATGATCTCAGCTGTTATCTGTGCTTTTTTTCTCTTTAGCAGAGCACCTGTCAACTGGCATTATAATTCCTAGATTATATGCCTGACTCTCCTACTAGACTGACTGTAAGCTCTATGAGGGCAAGAACTGTATTTACACACTCAGTAACATACTTTAATATATATATAATTATACCTTAATATTATGCATTAATACTTTAATATATGTTAAAGTATGATTTATACAAAGTATGATCCATATAAATGAATAAAAACATATACATATACCCATATAAACATATGTACACACACACATACACATGCATATATGCACAACCTGTGCTTATCCACTGGAATGAATTATTTGGGGTATGACTCTTCCCCCACTGGATGCTCAGTTCCCTGTCTATAACATTTGCCATCTGTCTCCCTAACTAGTCACTTAATATGTGTTGGTTGAATGAATGCCCACAGCCTTGTAGAGAGCTGGCAAACCCAAATAATTTGGTAGATTGATGAATTAATTTTCTAAAGCAGACAAAATTCATCTTCTTTCCAGAGATGACTGGGTGTTAAGGAAGCTCTCAGGTGATAAGAATCATTCTGTGGTGGACAAATGGATCAGACTCCATGCCTTAAACCTTGCAAAGTTAACCTGGGACACTGGAGCATTAGAGATTCTCATTTTGGGGGTTTGCAACTCGAACCTCCCCTGAATGAGCTGCCCAAAATTACACTCACATTCCTAGATGGAAGAATGTACTAAGAGGGCACCTCATATCCTTCATTAAATAGGAGAATTATAGAGAAAACAAAGAGAGACAGAGGACATCTACCAAGGTCTTTCAGATCAGGTGAATCTATACGGCAGTCAATGGAGACAGAAGTCGGCCTTTATGTCCCCCAGACAAATCCTAAATTGAGAAGGTAGCAGGCAAAAGAACATCAACACAAAGATTATACAACTACTTAAATCATTTTAGCTGAAAATCCACCCTACAAGGAAACGAACGTGATGCCTAAATCCAATAATTATCATTACTGAGTGGCTGTTAAATCACCATTAAAAAGAGAGCCATCTCATTTGTGACTTAAAAAAATCCTCTGCTGTACTCAAATATAGACTATGTATGCAAACAAGAAAGGAAAGGCGTTTAACTGGAGTTAGAAATAATACCCCCAGGTCCACTTAGAATGTGAGCATATTTAGTAACTTGACAAAAACAACTGAAGCCTTGATTCCACATGTGCAACACTTTCTTGAGGCTTTTAATCAGTAGAACCCTGTTGAAGAGTTCCAGGTCATTAGCCTCCTGTGGAAATCAGCCGCCCCCTTCCCTTTCTCAGTGCTGCTTTCCCTTGGGCATTCTGGATGCCCTCCTCAAGGGGATCCCCCCTCCCCACTGGGCCAATCTCAGCCCTGGAAGCCTTTTCCTCCTGGGGACTAACCGGCCAGAGAGGAAACAGCATGCTGACCCGAGCTAATTAGAGATAATTAGAGATAAAATTACTGTTTCACTTCAATCCAAATCTTGCTGTTGACTGTTAATACAATTTTTCCACTCCTCACTGCATCTCCAGCCCTCCTAAATATAGATATTCGGGAATGCACCCTTGTCAATGTGAGTATAACCATGAGGACAACGGGGTCAAAGACCTCAGGCCGCCTTTATTACTGATTCTTGGCTCTGCAAACCTAAATGTGGATTGGAGTCCCCTATAAGGGTTCTTAGTGTTTGTTTTAAAAAGGAAGATAAGTGGGGAGGGTACAGTTCAGTTCGTAGAGTGTATGCTTAGTATGCACAAGGCCCTGGGTTCAATCCCCAGTACCTCCATTTAAAAAAGGAAAAAAAAAAAGGAAGACAGACAGGGAATTCGTGGCTAGTACAGCTATATAAAAGCCCCCAAAGAGGAATTCCACTTGTAAAATTCTTCTTGAGGCCCCTAATCACTCAGCTCTTCCCAGGAAGGCACCCAAATCTCAGATCCTCAAGCAACTCTCCCCTTGCCTGTATCATTCACAGCCCTCTTGCTCCAGTCAAGGAGGGGTCTGCTCCACCGCTAAGTCCCTCCCTAGGCCCTAAGCCTGTAGGTTCTGCATCGCTCCTTTCATTTATGTAGATAGAATACTACTTCCTTCAAAAGCCTATAGTTTACAACTGATCTTCCTCCGAGAAGCTTTCCTTCACCACCTCTTATTCAAAACTTGAGTCCCCTCTTCCTCCCTGCTCTTTTTAGAACATCTGTGTTAAGTAAACTCATATGTTGATTACTTTTTCATCATGTTTGTGACTGATTCTCATTTGCTTTTCATAGGTATCGATAGTCACCTTGGCCATTTCATAACTTCACAATCCAACATAGTTTAAAAAAATAACTCCTGGGTCCCTCAACAGATGAATGGATGAAGATGATGTGGTATATATACACAATGGAATACTACTCAGCCATAAAAAGAAGTAATTTTGCCTTTTGCAACAACATGGATGGACTTAGAGGCCATTATGCTAAGTGAAATAAGTCAGACAGAGAAAGACAAATACTGTATGATTTCACTTATATGTGGAATCTAAAAAAATACAACAAACTAGTGAATACAGCAAAAGAGAAACAGATTCACAGATACAGAAAACAAACTAGTGGTTACCAGTGGGGAGAGGGAATATAGGGGCAATATAGAGGTGGTGATTTAGGAGGTACAAACTATCAAGTATAAAATAAACTACACGGGTATATTGTACAACACAGAGAATATAGTCAGTATAACTATGAATGGAGCATAACCTTTAAAAATTGTCAACCACTATATTGTACACCTGTAACTTACATAATATTATACATCAATTATACTTCAATTAAAATAACTACGAAAGAATTACGTTGAGCCACATGAAAATGTTATTTTAATAGGATAAAAGAGTCAAGTATAAGCAGTGTTGTAAGGTCCAAATTAATATTTATATAGGAACTCAAAAAAAATGCTATTAAGTAAGTATGTTTTCTTGTCACCTTCTACTTTGGAACATTATTTAGACACTGCCCCACAACAGTTAAATCTCTCTTACTAAAATCTAAAAAAAGTTTCTCCTCAAAATGATGAAAGGATTTTGCTTTTTCCCAATGTTGTTACTGTTATAAAAAAAAAATAAAATATTATATCATGTAACTGAAATAATGAAGAATTTGATAAGTTTTTAAAATGTAGTAACAAAGAACTCAGGAAGAATCACAAAATCTTGAACTTACCTTCTTCTGTGGGGTTAAAGCCACAGATGTCACAAATACAACGAACCCACTTATTCATCTCCTCCTCACTGTCTGCTACCAAGTAGAAAATCCGGTCAATGGTGTTGATATCAAAAATGTAGCTGTTTTCAAACTCTTTTTTGTTAAATGTCAATCCTGCATCAACTTGCTGACATAAATTTAAATCAATAATACGGATAGGCTTCTTGGCATGATCATTTTTGTAATATTCCAAGACATCTGGATCTCCAGTCAAACGGCCACTGCGTAACACAAACCATCTCCTCTTCCATGCCTAGGGACAAAACAAAAATACCCATCTGGTGTTAATCTGAGAGAAATTTTTCAAGAAGATGCACACTTGTCAAACCAATTTTACAAATGCATTGACTAGAAGAAGTCGTATACAATGTTTTTGTTTTGACATAATAATCTACCACTCCAGCAAAGTTTACTGATGCCTCCTCAATTAACTTAATAATGTGCACATATACGTATATACATATTTATTATTTTCCATTAGATCTACTGAGAAAATATTAGAAGACACTGATTGATGTTATGTATATTACACTGATATGTAATAAAGTCAACAAACGAAAGAAGACTTGGTTTTCACTAAGTGGAAAAAAGCACTGGTTTCAACAAATAATGCTGGGAAAAATGGATAACCATGTATAAAAGAATGAAGTTACGACTCTTCCCTTTTACAAAAATTAACTCAAAATGGATCAAAGACCTAAGTGTAAGAGCTAAAACTATAAAACTCTTAGAAAAATACATATGGATAAGTTTCATGATATTAGATTTGGCAATGATTTCTTGAACAGGACACTAAGACCACAGAAAACAAAAGAAAAAACAGGTTAACTGCACTGCATCAAAACTTAAAACTTTTATACACTTGAAGGATGCAGAGTGAAAAAGGCAAATCACAGAATGGGAGAAAATATTTGCAAATCATGTATCTGGTAAGAAATAAATGTCCAGAATAGACAAAGAACTCCTATAATTCAATGACAACAAATATAAACAATCCAATTAAAAATGGGCAAAAGGAGTTGAATAGACTCTCCAAAGAAGATATGCAAATGGCCAGTAAGCACATGGTAAGATGTTCAACATCACTATCAGAAGAGACGGGCAAGTCAAAACTACAATGAGATACTACTTCATATACACTAGAATGGCTATTATCAAAAAAAGCAAGTGTCAGCCAGGATGTGAAGAAATCAGAACCTTTGTGCTTTGCTGGTGGAAATGGAAAATGGTGCAACTACTGTAAAAAATGGTATGGCAGCCCTTTAATAAACTCCAGTGTGGGTACATATTCAAAAGTATTGAAAGCATAGTCTCAAAGAGATATCTGTACACCCATGTTCATAGCAGCATTATTCACAACAGTCAAAAGGTGGAAACAACCCAAGTGTCCATTGATGAATAAAGAAATAAATGAAATGTGGTGTGTGTGTGTGTATGTATGTGTGTGTGTGTGTGCATATATATATATATACATATAATGAAATATTATTCTGCCTTAAAAAGGAAGAAAATTCTGACACATACTACAACCTGGATAACCATGAGACATTATGCTAAGTTAAACAAGCCAGTCATAAAAGGACAAAAATTGTGTGATTCCATTTATACGAAGTACCTCTAGAATAATCAAATTCACACAGAGAGAAAGCAAAATGGTGGTTGCCTAGAGTAAGGCGGCAGGGTGGTTGGGGAGTTAGTGTTTAATGGGTAGAGTTTCAGTTTGAGAAGATGAAAAAGTTCTGGAGATAAATGGTAGTGATGGCTGCACAACAATGTGAAAGTACTTAATGCTATTGAACTGTCCACTGAAAAATGGCTAAAATGGTAAATTTTATGTTATGTATATCTTACCACAATTTTTTTTTAAAGCAATGTTTTCTCATGCCTTAAATCATGCCGAATTTTAATCTATAGGTTGTTTTCTCTTTTTGAGGGGGTTGGGGAGGAAGGAATAAGGAGGAGAAAAAAGAGTTGAGAAGCTTTCCTAGTTTCTCACCTGGAAAGTAAGCAAAGAAATGGACTGTGGCAAAAATCTGTATTCTTGAGAACAAGATGCAACTTAAAAAAAAAACTTTCTCCTTCTCTTCCCAACAAACTTCTATTGGCCATCTGGACCAACACTCAACATGTACTTCCTTCATTAAGTTTTGGTAAATTTTGAATATGATTTTACACCTAAAGAAGCCTAAAATTCTTTTACTATTACTCTCTTTGAAATCTACATTGATCAAATAATAAAAGCAGAACCAACTGCCTGAAACAGTTGGCTTTAACCCCAACATCTCTGCCCAGAGACAGAATTAAGCCTTACTCCTCTTTGAAGGTCTTACTTAGGGGCCAGTCAGCTAGATCAAAAAGACGCCTGTTTTAGCAAGACTCAGTCACCTACTAAGAGACTTTCTCTACTCCAGACCGAACATACAAAGTAATATTGCCCAAAGAGTACACTCAGGACTGAGGAATGTGATAATTTATGAACCCCAAAGGAAACAAGTTTTCTTAATGGCCATTGTACACTTCTGTTCATTTGGAGAGAAGGATGGAGCACCAATCACATCTCAGTCCTGTAGTTCTGGGAAAGTATAATGAGACCACGTCTCTTCCAGTGATAATTTAGGGTAATGATAGCTTTATGCTTATGGCATTTTCAGAAATTTTATTCAAAGTAGTATATGAGCTTGGTGCTCTACATACAGCCTAATCAGACCAAGAATGCTCACGATATTGGTACCGTAATATATGCCAATTTCTCCCCAAACATCATTTCTTCATTAACATATCAGTCTGTTTTTAAGGATATTTTTTAAAATTTTAGTATAGTTGATTTACAATGTTATGTTAGTTTCAGATATACAGCAAAGTGATTCAGTTATACATACATATATTCTTTTTCAGATTCTTTTCCATTATAGGTTATCAAGATACTGAATATATGTAGTTCCCTGTGCTATATAGTAGGTTCTTGTTGTTTATCTATTTTACATATTATAGTAGCATATATATGTTAATATGTTAATCCCAAACTCCTAATTTATCCTCCCCTCCTTCCCCCTTTGGTAACCATAAGTTTGTTTTCTATGTATCAGTCTATTTGAAAAAATCTACTAAATTTATAATCACCAAAAGCAGTAAGTATGACATGATAGGGTCTATTTCTTTTTTTTTTTTCAGAACTTGGCATCTGTAACACAAAAGGCATTATGGTACCAACTAAAAACTGCTTCATTTTATCCTGAAATATATACATGAGCAGAAAGGAGGACTAACTAAAATCCACATATACTTCTCCAATAGATGTTGAGTCTTAGCCTCCATCTTCATCGAGTTTTTTTAATAAATTCAGATGAGTCAACTTTGACTTGCAGTTCTAGGAGTGCTAGGAAGCAGTGACAATGGTCTGAGGCAGAGAGAGAGAGGAAAACAAAAACTAAGGGGGCAGAGTGGTCCCTAAACCAGCTCATTTGGTCTTTAATACCTTGGACAACTGTACCGATAACTTTAGATTTAACATTTTAATAGCTTCTTTAAATTGTATCCACTCAAGAAAATTTAGATATATTAAGAACTAAATCAATGAGATAACCAATCACTAAGTTACGGATTGGTACTTGTGGGAAGAAATACAAATAGCTAATTCAGGATTCCTACTCTCAAGGAGTTTACTAATTATGAAGAAAACACTTACCCCATACATGAAAATATTTGAGAATATAGCAACCCTGGGAAAATATATGCAGAACTATTGCTAAATGGACACATATTCCTTCATGGAAAAACTTATGCAATCCTTAAATAAGAAGATAAGTAGAAAAATGGGGGAGGGTACAGCTTAGTGGTAGAGCCTGTGCTTAGCATGCACAAAGTCCTGGGTTCAATCCCCAGTACTTCCATTTAAAAAAAAATTCGAAGTGGAAAAATTACAAAGACCTAAAAATATTATGTATGCAGTTCTTTAATATCATCAAGATTTTAAATTAACTTTTTAGTGTGACTGCAGCCCAAAGTTAAAAGCAAATGATCAGCTGATGTCCAGAAGGAGTCGGCAGTGTTGGAATTCTACAGATGGCTTAGATAATACTGAAAAGTCATAAAGTGTTAAATTCACATGAAATTTAGCACTGGTTTCTACATTCTAAAAATCCATTCAGTTAATATGTTACTTCAAAATAAATAAGTAGCATCTCTTAGTAAAGTTATGTCTTTATGGATACCTTCCTATCAAGCAGTAAGCTTGAACAAATTAATAGAGAAGTAAAGAGAAAAGAAAATACAGTATAATGTCATTTATCCAGGGCCATCAAGGAATCATACCTTTTTGTAAGTAAGTGATTTCTCTAGATACTGACGGCTCCGTCTTTAAACACAGATAACTTTTTAAAACTTTAATTCTTACATAGGAATCTTTCTAAAATGCCTTACTACATAATTCATGGAACATAATTCACCCATTCCCCAATGACATAAGCTAAGTATTACAGGCATTAATTTCTATACTGCACTTCAGTGAAGCTCTCAGGCCGCTGGACTGTATGGAGGGTCATTTGCTCCTATACTGAATAGTGCCAAACTGCTGCTTGTATAGTTCATCCATAAATTTTTAAATACAGTATTTTTTTTCTCTGAAGTTTTATCAGTTGTCACTTCTCCCCTTCTAATGATATGGTTTATAGGATGCCAAACTTGTTTCCTGCCTCAGGGACTTTGCACATGCTGTTCCTTAAGTCCAGGATGTTCTCTCCTCTCTTTGCCAGGCAGACTTTGACATTTAGGCCTTCCCTTTCCTGACCACCCTCAGCCCAGCCACCACCCATGCAGAGGAGGGCATGATTTTAGTGACCCCATCACTTACCCCTGTAGTGATTTTTGTAATTTTGCAATCCAAGTTTTCTTTGTATTTATTTATTTAGTATTTAACTCCCCAGGCAGAATGTAAAGTCCAAGAAGATAGTAACCATGTCTACTTTACTTGCCATTACATACTTACTGCATAGCACAGGGCTTGGTATTTAGAAATATTTGTACATAAAATAGTTCCCCTAAGACTATGAAGTTGTAAGATTTTTGAGACAATTAGTTTAGATGCATGGGCCGCACTGAATAGAAAGGCATGCTTTCAAAACCTGTTCCACTTAAGAAAAAGAGCTCCAATACTAAACCCATACATAATAAAATAAACGTAACTAAATTTTATCAAAACATGTGCACAAAACACCTTGGGAAAATGACAAAAAGAAGAAAGAACGCAATATATCCTTTTGCTATAGTTTATGTGTCACTCTGTGTGTCAGCTGACTGTGTCCCCCTCCCCCATCCATTTCTTGGCTCCCCGGTTGAAATGATATGGTTAAAATTTAAAAGGCCCTTGGAAAATGAGATAAATAGCCAAGAAATGAGCGGCAATGAGTTGCAGGGCACTAGACAGATTGGGCTAGCGATTACAGAGGCCGCGAAGACATTATCTAAGCGATGAACCCTTGCAGCAGGAAATTACAGCAGTAAAACACAGAATTTAGCCAAGCAGCACCTGCCACTTATTTATTTATTTTTAACATGCTCCAAATGGGAATGTTTGTCTCAGTCACAAAATGAGTCACCCTCACTGAATCTGGCACAGATTAAACTGGAAAACAAAAGCAATTACATAAACTACACACTTTAATAAGGCAGATACAAAGGTTCTCTGGATTAGGGTACAAAGCACAATTTAGCCACAGAATAAAGCTTGATGCTCGACAAGAGAACTGACATCAGCACCCTTGCTAATCACAGCACAAAAGCTCCTCTATGTTTTGTCTGAGCACAAAATGGGTCCACATAAATCAGCCTTTGTTATCTGAAAATATCTGGGATTCTTAAAGTTTGCCCTATTTTTATCCCTGCTGCCTTGGTAGCCCCGGAGAAAGCTGCACATGGCTTCACCAGCCCTGCAGAGCAGTAACAGTCAAAAAAGGACACGTTTTCTAGAAACCTTCCAAAACACTCAAAGCAATTTTAAACAAAAGTCGTATGAAGAATATTTTTAACTGCTGGACTTCCATGACAAGCAAGTTTGCTTGAGAGGAACTATGCACAGAGATTAATTTTGTTGTCCTTTCTTACGTGCAATCGTCACTTCAATCTGAAGTTGAATAAATGATGCAGTGATAAGAACCCATCAGCAGGTCTACAGTTTGTAGTAGCTTAAAAGCACCACATTCCCATACCAATGTCCAATCTCAGGGTTTCAAGATTAACTTTGGCCAATACATTAACGTCAAAAGAGAACAGCATGTGGAGTTAGTCCATGGATCCCAATGGAAATATATTTAGATCAGACTGCCAAATTAAATAGCCGTAATGCTTGGAGTATTTGCATTGTAAGTACCCATTCTGTAAGTTCGGTGACTGCCTACTGCCTATAGGATAAAGCCAAACTCTATGGTAGGGCACACGGGGCTCTCCCAGCCCGTCTCTATCTGTCCAGCTTCACTTCTTGTCTTTCTGCCTTCCCCACACATCAGAAATGCTTGCATGTCCCCTAACACTCTGCTCCTGTCCTGCCTCGGGCCTTGATACATGCTGCCCCTCGGGACGTAATCCATCCCCTGGATTTAGCTCAGACTTTGCGGCACCATCCCTGCGTGGCCCTCTCCAAACTCTCTGTTTCTCCCTTGTTCCTAGTGACAGTGTTTGACATCCCTGCAACTGAGCTTCTTGAAGGCTGGAACCATGTCTCTTCACCTTTCATCTTTCTTCTCCTAGTCCCAAGGAGGTGCTCAGTCGATATTTGCTGAATATGCCAATCAACGGAGATATGGATGAAAATATGGGCGTTCTCATATTCTCTGTGCGCGATGGGGATATTAACATGACTGCAGTCTGCCCAGCCCATTTGCCATTAGCTGACAAGAACCTGTCAGGCAAGGCAGAGGTGCACAAACCATAAATTGTTTTGCTTTAAAAACTCTACAGATACGAGAGGAGTTTTTAAACTTTACTTTAAAGGAACTGTTCTTTGAAATAATTTTTGTAGTTAAGCCAACTGCACACGTATTACTGGATATAGACTTGTCACAAGGAAGCAAGGTTTTAAGATAGGTTTATCACTACACACTACAGAGTACGAATATGAACACATTGGCAAGTAAGGACAGACGGAGTCCCATTACCTAATGGGGAGAAAAAGTTTCCAATCTAGATTATCCACAAACATGGGGCAGGGACGGGTAGTGGGGGAGTCAGGGGTAGTGTGGGGGGTGGGGGAGGGTAATAGCTCAGTGGTAGAGCCTTGCTTGGCATGCACAAGGTCCCGGGTTCAATCCCCAGTACCTCCATTAAATTAAAAAAAAAAGATTAAGAAAAGAAAATATTATAGATTAGCCCCAAACTATTACCTGCAGTAATGTTATTAAACAAATTCACAAAATATGCTTAATTTGCCTACGTGGCAAACACCCCTCCTGCCGCATACACTTGTTTTCTAAACTCTCTGGTGTGACTGATCTAGCATGTGCTTGGTGTAATGCTTTCCTAGACTCCCTAATCCCTTTCACTGGACTTTCACTGGAAGTGCTAATTACTGAAGAAATAGTCAATATATGGGTGGGCAAAAGAGAAGAGGTCAGAGTGGTCCAGTGATTTTCAACTCTAACTCCAGATAAGAAATATCTGGAAAACTACTTTAGAAAAAAATTGAGTGGGAAGGGTACAGTTCAGTAGCAGAACCCATGCTTATTAGCATGCACGAGGTCCTGGGTTCAATCCCCAGTACCTCCAATTAAACAAACAAACAAACTGAATAACGTACCAAAAAACGAAACAAAACAGTTGTAGTATGGGCATCAGCCCTGGCATAGATTGTTTTCAATGCTCACCAGGTGATTCAAATATGCCACTAAGACTTGAGAACCACTGGTCCAATCATTGGTCAGAATTAGGTTGCTCCTTAAAACAGAATTACAAAGCCCAAAGCACAGAAGTCCTTTAAGTTTGTGTCTAATTCCTTATCTTTTCAAGTCTTCTGCTCTTGCTCGTGCAGTTGATATGTCCCTTCTTATTTTTGTTCCCAATATTTATCCCATTGGTGAATATGTATGAACTCCTTTCTACTGTTAGAAACCTAGTCCATTCTTCAAGGTTCTGTCCAAATCTCCCCCTTTCCTTGCCATACCTTCCCTCTGGAGTCTTGGCAACTCATCAGTCACTGCCCTGACACATCTCTTACGTCACTATGGGACAGCTTGGAACCATCTGTAATTTTACTACATGTTTCCAAATGTTCCAAATGCTTGTGAATTATCTTCCCAACTAGACACTGTGTCCTTTGAAAGCCGAGACCATTCCTTAAATTTTTTTGTATCTGAGACAGCACTTCACACATTGTGAAGCCCTCAAAGCCTCAATGGGACGCTTTTAAATTCTTCCGTTCATCACAAGGATTGCAGAGAGCCAGTGAACTTAAATGAAAAGATCTCAGGGAAAGGGAAGAGAAGTCCAAAGGCGTGATGAGGGGAGTCCAAACTTCCTTCACAGGATGCCATACAAGATTCTTCAAAACTATCCCTACCTGCCTGTCTCTCTAGCAAACTAGCACATTTTGTTTGGTTTTGAGTCCAGCATGCCCCACCTCTCTCACTCAGTGAGCTCCTACTCGTTCTTCATGACCCAGCTCAAGACCTCTTCTTTGCAGCTTCCATCAACTTCCTCTGAGTTAAGGCAACTACCAGCTCCTGCTTCTCTGAGCTCTCAGCACATGGGTCCTGAAAAGCCCATTAACAAGGCCATCCCATTAGCACAGTTCAGAAAGAACTCTGATGACTGCACTGAGGTCTCTCATAGCTGCCCAAACCTCAAGTGGACCTTGAGCTGATAAGCTGAGGAACGGCACTTTCTATGTCCTTGAGCCAACTGCCTTTCCATCATGAAACACCACCACTGTAACTCTATATTCCTAAGTCTATATTATCCTAGGAAACTGGGGGAAAAGGAGAGGGGAACTTTCTTATTCTGACATCTCTTAAAAGGTCTTTCATGACTGGTATGTAAGGAAAGGTCATTACTATGAAGTCTTTGTTAGAATTCAAAATATATGTATCATCTCAGAAATCTGTGAAACGATATGGTTGAAGATACACGTTTCACAAAATGAAAATGCTATTTTTCATAAGATAGGCTTTACTCTAAACTTCATCAGCAGGGTAATGACTAAATTTAAGTAAATTATGAGACATTGATACAATAATAAATCAATGCAAAACATTTAAAAAGTGAGTAGATCTGTATATATGAAAAATACCCACAAAGTAACTGTTAAATTAAAAAAAAAAAAGCAAGTTGCAGAATTGTATGATGCTACTTTGTCTGAAATGATTGTGTGTTTGTATGCATGCACCAACTATGTTTAGAGAGCAGGTCTGGAAGGAGACACCGGAAGTGTTAACTGTGGTCATTCCAGGAATAGGAATGGGAGGGTCAGACCAGTTTTGCATTTTTATTTTATATGATTTTGTGCAGTCTGATTTTTTTCAAGGAGCTTTCATTTATTACTGCTATAGTTTTAAAACTATTATGTTTTAAAAGCTTTTGCCTAAAAATGCTCTAAAAAATAAAGTCTATTAACTAATATTTTAAAATCTAGGAATAGTGTACACAACACAAAAAAGTCTATGTATGTATGGAAATGCATACTCTTCTTCTTATTCTGCAATTAGTGAATAAATTTAGCCTTTCTTTTAAATATAGAATTCCAGGATACATCTGGAGAGAGCCTTAGTCAGGAAACAGCTTAGACAAAGTATAACTACTTTGTTTTAAAAACTAGAATTAAGAGGGTTTAAAAAAAAAAAAGGAAAGTTGGGAGCACTTAAAATAGAGGAACAAATTTCTTCCCTCAAAGTCTGGTGGTTATAATATTCTTACAATTTTAATTTGCTTTAAAAACCATGTCTGTAATGGTAATATACTTAGATATTTAAATATCTATAATCAGCACTCTGGGAATTACTTTTTATCTATGAAAGATATTAAATTTCTATAATAATACAACCAGGGTAAATAAAATAAAGAAAAACAAATTAACCATGAAGCAGGGACAAAAGAAAACAATTTGCTTTAAAATACTTGAGTTGTTTTCCAGGAAGCACCATCTTTTCTCGCAGAGCAAAATAAGGAAAAAACAGGCTTGTGGAAGTTTCCACTCCGCTGGCTCTGTCATTATGATCATCTGTTCCAAACACACACAAGCCTAAAATTTCCTGTTTTCAAACTATTGTCACCATTTTCTAGCCTAGTGTTATCTGTGCTAACTTTAGCTTAGTAATATAAACAAAAGAATACACCAAAAATAATGCAGAACAATGCCTAGATGTAGGCTAACAACTGTGCCACAAACCTTTTACCTTCAAGTTCACATACGATGCCTAGACAAAAACAAAAAAACAAATTAGCTAGACCTAAACCAATTTCACAGTAGCAAAACTAGCCCCCCTCAACACAAAAAATCAAATTTAACTCAAATGCTACAGTAGCACCTCCCTAAATCAAATTTAACTCAAATGCTACGGTGGCTGGGGACAAATTCAGGGAATTTTAAATTATTAATTAATAGTACATAACATTTACTCATTGAAATCATTGCTAAACTGATGCCTACCTCAAAGCTCTGGTGTTAAGTCCTCCGTAAAACAAACAAAAAAGTAATGACAAAAACTTCCTAGTATTTAATATGCCACAAATTAGTTCTTACACCTTTTGGGGTCATAGACTGCTTTGAGAATCTAATAAAAGCAATTTTGAATCTTTTCTTTAGAAAAAGACACATACATGGTATTAGACAGTTTCAGGGGTTCACAGAACCCCTGAGGCGCATGTTAAGAATGCTGGAAATAGGCCTATCCTTTAATACTTCTCGCCACAAAGCACAGCTTGATAGGAAACCCAGGACCCCAACCTCAGTGACTGAAGCTGCGCAGGAAAGTAGGTCACCTCATGGCAATACCTCTCAGTACAGCACTGTGGGGCAGGCTGAGTTTATCTTCACCTGTGAATACTAGTTCGTACCTCATCAGATTCCCAATTAGCAGGGCTGTGGAGAGACAGTGACTTCGGGGCTTTTCAAGGCTTCCTTACTCTGGGGAGGAGGCTGACGGCGGGGGGTGGCTGTGTAGCTGAACCTGCACTGGGACGAAGGACCACCTGCTCTGGGTTTCCTCTGACCTCACCCTTTTCCTATCAGCGTGTGCACTGAGAGTCAGTGAGCTCACACTAGGGTCTGGCCCTGGGAAAGTGGGGTCAGGGAGTCCACTTTAATGCTTGGAATCAGCCTTCAGCCTGCCTCTGGCCTAGACAAAGGGTACTTGGAGTCCATGTAATCTGGCCCACTCGAGAGTTAGGATGGGAGCCGGAGCCAGTGACAGAGCAAGTATGTTCCTGGCTATGTCTTTTGTGTGGCTCCCTAAGAACCTGTGGAGGCAGAGGTAGTACAAATGTCTCGGCAGATTCCTGCCAATCTAGCTGAAAACAGCAAAAGTCAATGAGGGGCTGTGAGCGTTATCAGGAGCTCCAAACGCACCCAGAATCATTGAACCATTAATTCTGCCTCTAAGACTCTCACCTAAGGAATTAAGGCAAAATGCAGATAAATATATAGGCATCAAAGCACTCCACACAATGTTGTTTATATGAGTAAATATTTGAAATGATCTAAACATTCCACAGTACGTAGAGTGACCAGCCATCCTGGTTTTCCTAGAACTGTCCCTGTTTTAGAAATGAAGTTCCAGGTCCTGGGACATCTCAGTCCTGAACAAACCAGGAAGGTTGGTGACAGGAGGGGACTGAGCAAATCACTAAGACACATCTCCAAAAGGAGTCGTACACAGTCATTAAAATGATGCTTCTGAATGGCATTTTTAAGATTCCCTTCCCCCATGGTTTGAAAACTTTCCAAAACACTGAGAGATCTTGGCAAGGAACTAATCTTTTCCACTTGGAGTAACTGGAATCTGGTGTGTAGAATACTGGCGACATCTTCCCTTTTACCTTTTCTGGCTCTCGGTCACCTGTGCCAGGTAAAGCTGACTGCTCCCATCTGTGCCAGCTTCTATTCGCATACTCTCCTCTTGTATGTCAAGCAGTCCTTGGTACAGCTGCCTTCCTCCCCAAGACCTCGTCTTATTCCCCTTTAATCTCAGTGCTTAGCACAGCACAAACATGCAAGGACTTGGCACCTTCAAAGGCACATGTGATAACTGTTACCTGAACAAATGAGCAAATGAACCAGCATCTCCTGGCGACCCTGAACATGCTGTCTCTGGTCTTCAATAGCTTAGACTTCCTGCAACTGGATGCTATGCTAAACCAATGGTGGGCCTTCTTATCACTGTAAGAGTTTGGCCATAAATCCTATCAAATCTCCTCCACAAGCTTCTGTCAACAAAAAGCGAAACTAACTTCACCAAGAAACAAGTCAGTGTGAACCGTACGGAACCACGCCAACATGCTGAAGTTCAGAGACTACAACTTCAGCCAGCGCCTACGGTATTCTGAGAAGTCTACATATTTCAGTTATAAATCATTATTTATGTTCATATATTTATTTATGTACACAAATATTCTTTCTCTTTCTCTGTATATATTCAGCATTGTTGTGCATGTGTGTGTGTGTAATGCCATTCCAGGCTCTGAGGGTAGAATGGAATGTCACTGGAGAGAAGGCAAAATGCCATATTCTGTGAAGCATAGTGTCAAAGTCCACGATGAAATGAAGAACAAGATGTGAGAGCTTTAACTTCAGCATTGTTGTTTAAGTGGTAGGAAACTAATGTCACATCTTAAAGTCACATAAGTTTCCAGCACAGATACAAGTTCTAATTGCAGTTTTGGAGCAGTGCTGTCCCACAGAACTTTCTGTGATGACGGAAATGGCTACGCCGACCATCAGCAGTAGCCACTGGTCACGCGTGGCTACAGAGAACTTGAAAAGTGGCTCGTGCGACCGGGGAACTGATTTTCTAGTTCACATAATTTAATTTAGCCGCATAGTGCCCAGTAGCTACCACTGGGCAGTGCAGTTTTAAAGTCCTTTTCTTTGAGGGAGAAGCAATAACAACTGCTAAAGAGACTACAGCTCTAAATAAGAAAACCCACAATATTGAAACTGAGCAGGGTTACTGTGGGCTGCTGGGCCCGAGATGCTAACAATTATGTGACTCTATTTCCTGATTTTTACTGGGTCTCACAAACTTACTATGCGTGTCATCTATGTTGTTTTTGTTATTTTTTTTTGAAAAGAACATGTTTGCTTAAACAGTGACTTAAAAAGAATATAACACCAAAACCAACCTGTAATTTTAAAAAATGTATCTTCCACAAACCCAATAAATCCCTAAGCTCTATTTCCTGTTCAGCTATCCAATCCAAAATAATTAATTCTGGAGTAAAGCTAACATTTTGAGTTCCGGGCAAAAACATTCTCATTTTTTGCCTCTAAGTTTGTTACTGAACATTCACAATTTATGATTAAGTAACACGCTGATATTTGGATCACGGTTCAAAAACAATACTTGCACATTGTGAACTAGAGGAAAAGCACTAAAGTGTTACAAAACAAAATTCAAATTTCCATAATGGTATTTATATGTAATAGGCCAAAATACCTCTTAGTGTAATTTTCTTCTCAACATAAAACTCTGTCTAAAGCTTCCAGAACAAAAGATGTGCGGCAATGAAACATTTCCTTAGAAAAACATACTTCCAAAGAGATAAATTATGCATTCTGGAGTCACTGACTATAAAGCACATTAAGTTGAAGATGCAAGGAAAAATAACCTCGCCCAAAGAGGAGAACTAAGCACAAAGTTGAACATGATACAAAAGCTACTCCACAGATAACAGAATCAAGAGGATCTCTGACGTGAATGTGGAAGATTCAGCCCAGGTGGGGCTGCTGACGCCCTCCCTTCCCTCTATGACCAGGGTGGGTAGGGGGTCATAACCTTTTGTTAAGACCCAATTCTTTGGGGAAAAACACTTTTTCATTCATGTAACATGTAGATAATGATCTCACCACACAAGAAAAGCTGTTGATTGTTTACCTCTCCTTGTGTTCAACAAATCAGTGCTATCTTGCCCGTTCTTTGATGTGTTGGCCTTAAAATGAGCCCAGCTTTCTTTTTCCTGTCAACTTTCCAGCTCCCTCTACACCACCCAAGCCTCACAACCTTTGACCAACAGGAAGTAGATACAATGGACTGAAAACAACAGTGACTGTAAGGATTTGTGTGTGCATGATTTAATGCTTGAGGACCCAGAGAGAAGGGTTGGGGGAGAGAGAAAAAGACTAGCTGTTTCTGCCAGTACCATTTGGCAGGACCCAACTCATCTTGAACTACAACCAAAACTGCTACCCAAGTTATACAGTTCACAGAAGCTAATATAATATAATAATATATATTATATATTATATATATAAATATAATATATATATATATAATGTATAATAATATGCATATAGATACATGACATGTAGTTGACAGAAGATAACTTACACCCTCATCTGCTTTAACTATATTAGACAATCAGAGTTATTCACAAAATGCTGGCATCTGAGGTAACAGACAACTGACTGTGTCTGACTTGCCAACTTGGAAGTTCACTAAAGTCTGCAAAAGCTAAAAATAAACACACAAACATGTTTACAGCATTTTAAAAATACAGGATCCACACTGTTTTCCAAATATAAACCTTGAGTTTGGAGCACAGGGATTGGCTTTGGGTTTTTAGAGACGTCACTGGGACATCCTACACTTAACCACAGAAATTCACATTTCAGCGTTTTGCTTTAAAATATATAATTGGTGGTATTTAAGGTGGATCTGGAATGGAGAAGACGAGCAGGAGAAGATGGTATCTCTTCCCCCAATTAATGAGAGGGCTTCGGAAGACCACAGCCCCCTAACTCTTTGTGGTGGGACCAGACCGTCATGAAATTCTGAAAAGGGATATCCTGCTTGTATTTTTTCCACTCAATATATCCACCCTCCAATCCAGTCCCTGCCCCTTTCCCAAGACTGTTGGTGCTACTGAAGTAGATACGTGTAGACAGAAAGTCAGGTGGAACATACACAAATGCATAAAAGCCCCCATGTTCCAGCTGGTACACTGACTGTAGGCTTGTTGTTCTTGTCCTGTTCCTGAAAAGTGAAAATTCTAAATCAAACACGGGGAAAATTTCCAAGGAAAACCCATCATGCTCACATCAACTGGGATTGCCGGGGGGGGGGGGGGGAGGCCAGGCCGGGCTACTAACACTATTAAAGATTCAAAGGCAGGATGGAAATAGCTCAGTGGTAGAGTGCCTGTTTAGCATGCATAAGGTCCTGGGTTCAATCTCCAGTACCTCCATTTAAAAAAAAAGATTTGAAGGAGTATTTTATTCATGTAGAAAAAAATGTCTATTTGATCACTTTAAGTTATATGAAATTATTTTTGTTATTAATTTCTGGATAAGATTTATTTAACTTTTATCCTCTGCATTTAATTCTAAGAAATCTTTACAATTTAGTAGCTATTAAAAAAAATGAGAGAAAGAAAAATCTATAGCAACAGACTTAGCCCTATACTTGTAAGTTATAAACTTCAAATATCTATGCCTTTTAAACCACTGTGATGGAATCTTTATTTCTGGAGTTTAGCCAATATCAAAGTGAAGAGTTCTCCAGAATAAAACTGTTTAAGTCATATGAACATTTTCTTAACAAATTTATTTTTAATAAACTATAGCAACAATAAATTCAACAGAAAATTAGGGGAAATTATATATAATTCTACCACCATCAAAAATATGTATATATTTCCATATTTTCATCTGATTTTTATTCATATACATACATACTTTTTACGTAGCTAACTTTTTAAATAAAAATGAATGTATCTTCGGTTTCATGAGCCACACTTCTTTCAGAAGTTTAAAATTCTCTGGTTTAAGATTTTAATTCCTTAATATTCCACTTATTGTGACTTTTTCTAGGTCTTGCTCATCGTGCTAGAATTATGGACATAAATGTGAAGCCCTCACTGAAATCCTTTCTGAAACCTGATTAAGGAAACACATTTAACAACTGTGAAAATGCAAGACATTTATTTACCATGAGCTTTCTCAGCACAGCGTCCCAGATAAACTCTAGCAACTAAGATATTTAATGATAACTCAAATAACGTCCTGCTGGGCTTCGTCCAACTTGCTACAGTTTGCAGTTGATGCTCTAAGCAAATAATGACCAAAACAAATATGTATAATCTTCTCCAAAGAAATACTACCACTTGTTTACCAATAGTGGTGATCTCATGCTGTAGAGAATGATTTATCAAGTCTAACGGATGAAGAATTTATTCCAGAAAAAAAGATCTTTTGATAGTTGAACTTACGTTAGGCATTGTACCCTGAAGACACTCTCGGAATAAATACCTTGACTTCTCGGCCATTTAAATGTTTATACTTTAAAAATGGAAAGTTTAGGCAATAAATTTATAGACTATCTACAATGAACAAAGGATAGTTTGTTGCAAAAATAGAGGGGAAGTTGGGGAGAAACAAAATGTCTCTAGTTAAAATTTGACTAGCTTTAAAAAAGCTAAAAACAAAAAAAATGAGAATAAAAACAAAAGCACTGCTCTGTATTTTGTTGAATAATTGGCCACGAAAAGGGAAAGCAATGAGATTTTCATTTAAAGATTAAGATTATGTAACCCTAGGCTGGCTGAAGTAAATGACTTGTGGGTAACTAGATCCAGTTCTTGGTGCAGCAAAGACAAAGGAAGAATAAAAAACACAACATCTCTAGCTCGCCGCCTAGGCATGGCACTGAAGCCCCCACACTATATGGCATTCTAACTTCTAGGAGCAACTGGAAAAGAATAATCAGAAATAATAACTATCCAGCATGGCAGCCATTGAGAATCGCTTCTGGTTCCTTTCAGCCTAGTCCGTTCACCAAATGGCTTAGAGGACAACCATAAGTTACCATTTGTTTATACCAGCGTCCTAGGAGCTCTCTCTTTCTTGATCTAATCTCAAAATCTAACACACATGACGCCTGGCAAAAGTAGGGACCCAATGAGTGGTGACTGAGTGAATGAATGAGCATCTTCATGTATAAGGTGAACCTTATAGGGACCATCATTACAAACATCCATAAATAATTATTAAGTGGCTTGAGGGTTGATGGTGGAAACATGTTAGAATGACAATGAATTTATTAAAAAATTTCCATTAAACTTGTATAAATATGTTTACACTTTAAATGCAGAAATAAGCATCATTTAAAACCACTTTAAATGCTATTATATGAAATATAACTAAATCGGAAAACTTTTCCCCCAGGTACCCAGAAGGAGCAGCAAATACAGGGCATAAAATCATAGTGAATGCAATTCACTGAATAGGTTTCCTTTCTTCTCCATTCTTTTGTCTGCCCCCTAGTGGAGTCCTTATGAGCAGAGAAAACATAAGAAAGGCAGGCACTACAGAAATCAGGAAAAACAAAAACAGAACAGAACAGAACAAAGCACAGAGCACAAAGCGACTCCGGACTTCTATAAATCAGTTACTCAGGAACAGAAAGTTCCTATTCAACGCTCTTATCCCAAAGACAAAACTCTTGGCTCATTGTAGGTAGGTTCACTGTTTCCTTGTGCACCTTTGGACTTTTGATCATTACCTTTTAAGGAAAGTTAGATCTCTAAATTGCATCTAAGTGTTATGTGGGTCTCATTATTTAAGAAGACAATTTACTAACTGCTAGTTTCTAAGTTGACCTGGTCGGTCTGCTTTAATTTTTGGTTTTCAGGTTTCTTAGTCACAAGCAGCTAAAACAAAATTATTTCCATAAAGATGACTCTGGAAAGCTATGGGTTCATTTCCACAGTTCTTCGAGTCCAGGGACAGGTAAAGTGAAACAGAGACTCCGCTTCAGGGATGGCAGGCGTGGCTGAGTGACTCCTCCCGGAAAGCAGGCTTATCTCCATGGGGATCTTTCTGTCTGGAAAGGGGTGTGGGTTCTGTCTATGATCTCATCACCAGCAACAGCTGACTCTCCTCTAAACCGGCTGCCCATTTTATGCTCGAGTTTCGCACTAACACGTACAGTTCCTTAAATACGAAGATGACAGACACTGCTACTGACTTAGGAAAACAACCCATTACGTGACCCCCGCCTTGTAACAAGCCAGCCAGCCAGCCAGCCAGCCAGGGTTACACAAACTACACTCAATGAACGAAACATCAGAAAATCTTCCCTTAAAGGGAGATACAAGTAGTAGACGTAGTGTCTGGGCTCCAGTATCCAGTGGTTCCATTTCTTAACTTCCAGAGCAGTCAGATTGCCTAATAACTCAAGATTATTTTAAACAAAATGGTTTCTGGAGAGGTGATACTAGATTTTCTCCCATATGTAAGCACTTGAACATCTACAACTCCTCCAGTGTTGGTGAGAACTCTGTATCCCAGAATTGTGTTAAAAAAAAAAAAATCAAATGAGAAGATCCACACAAAAAACACTCGGAGGTGAATAAAGGCACTAAGATAAACAGAGTTCCCTTAATTACTCTGTTTAATGCCCTCTGTAGGAGTGCATTAGTACGATAATTCTGGCAGGTTCTAAAAACAGTTCCCTTCCAGTGATTTATGACTACATCTTACATGTAACACAGTATCAGCTTTAAACACCCTCACCCGCTTTTTCATGGAGGAAACAGAGGGACCCGAGAGATGTAGTCAAGGTTTCTTTTAATAAGCAAATGCTCAGGATAGAGGAACACAAGAGTGAAAATTTTTCTGTTCTCAGTCTGTTGTGAATGAGGAGACGGCTGACATCCATCTCCCTCCGTTCATTTATCTTTCCCCTTTGGACAAACCCTCAGCAACAGGAAGTATCAAGAAAACAGAAGAAACTCCTACACTGCTAATGCTTTTCCCAAGTTCTCTTCTGTTGCTCACATCTCTGCCAGAAAAGCAAGGAAAGGCAAATTTCCACCAAGGACCCCTGAAACATTTATCTAACCATCAAGGTCTCTATGTCAGGAACAAGGAAGGGGGGGCAGATTTTCCCAGCTCTCTAGACTTGGACATGAAGCCTCGGGTTAATTTTTATCTGTTGTCTGTTTTACTACCAAATTATTTATAGAGGGCAAAGCAGCTAAAGTAACTGACTTTCTTAAAACTTACTATTTTTAGACAATGATATCACTACTAAGTTTTAAATACGCTAACAGTATGATATAATTCTTAAAGTATGCTTATATATCTAATTTAATGTTTCGGAGTCTGTTCAAATCATTCATTAAAACGTAACAAAGGAACAAAACAATGAAGAGGCAGCTGTTCCATCTGTATATCTGGTTTTCAGCATGTCGTGTATTATACTTAGAGCAAAACAAGCTACTCAAGAAAGAACGGTTTCCATTCCCAAATAACTATATTTTGAAAATCAGTGCAGTATCATTATTAAAGACTTAAGTTTACACAAGAAGCAGTGACTTTCTGCATGCTGGGAAACATACAGCATTAATCACAACTTGGGGTCATATTTACTGTTTTGTTTGCTGGTCTGTCTAGCATCTTCTCTCTCCAAGTGGATTTTAAGCAACTTGAGAGCAGACCGAGTCTCTCCAGTCCACCAAGCTGCAGCGCTTTAGATCAAATAAAAGGTGCTGAATAAAAGAGTATTTATATAAAAATGTTCTATGGAGTGCATACTTGTAGGAGGTTAAAACATCAAATGGTACAAAAGAGCTTATCAGGCAATGTAGTCATCCCCATGGCAAGCATCCTCACCCCCCACCCCCAACGCCGCTCTACTCTAAAAGTAGAACGGTTTTGGCTTCTCTCGGTGGTTACCCTGAGTTGGTTATTCTTGGTTTAGCACTATCCCCCCAATTCTTTGCCCTTCTCTGTGTTTGGGAAGGGGCTGAGTGCATTTATTCCCCCACCCCCACCACGCCTGTCTCCTGGCTTTAACTCCTAGTTGCCAGCAATGGTTGTCTAGTTCCTAAGCATAGTGCCCCTGGGTGGGTGGGTGGGGTCACACCACATTGCTCCAGAGCTCACTGGTCTTGTATATAGTTTCTAAATTAGCATTTATTATTTCTTCCACTGTCCCTCCAGCCCTAAGGGTATAAGAACCCTCATCCCATACCCAGCTCACAGCACCATACACTGTCCTTTCATTAAAGTCTGCATCTGAACCGTCTGAGCTGAGTCCAGTCTCTTATCAGGACACTCAGATACTTCAGATTTCCCAGTACTACACTTACATGTGACTTGTCACTTTTAGACATTATCTACTGAAGTTCAGCCTGGAGAGGCAGCTCACTTTCCCTCTGCTGCCTCTCCCCTCCTCCCTCCCAAAGCTGTGATACCGCCAGCTCCAGTCCCTCCATCACAGGGACTTCCAGCCACATACTAAACCCCTGCGTAGCTCATCAGGCACAGAAGGGTAACTTTCCTGGAACAATGTTCTCATCCTCTCCCCCATCTTCCCTCATGCCCTTCCGCTGCCTAATTTTCATCTATCATACACAAACTTTGACATCGTCAAGGCTGATAACACACACAATCTGTT
The DNA here is from genome assembly GCF_036321535.1 of Camelus dromedarius. Classification (NCBI taxonomy): domain Eukaryota; kingdom Metazoa; phylum Chordata; class Mammalia; order Artiodactyla; family Camelidae; genus Camelus; species Camelus dromedarius. Next base: position 21,297,286 of record NC_087436.1, read on the forward strand.
CTATAATCACCTCGATTTCTGTTTTTTTTTTTTTTCTTATTCTAAAAGTTGAGTCTAAGAGTTTAAAATCAATAAAGGGCATTTACACTCTCATAACCATGGATGTGCTGTTTCCTACAGTCCCAAGTTAGGGTGGTCCAGTGCTGCTGGTCCAGTGTCAGGGTCACTACCCCCGGAGCCACGCAATGGAGAATGCTCCTTGGGGAGAGGTCTGATGGATTCTCTGTTTTCGACCTCACCAATTGTGTTTATCAGATCTTCAACTTTTTCCAAGCCCCCCATTGCAATTCCCATTTTATCAATCCTCTCCCTTCCTAGATCCTCTCTGCTGGAATCCCCCCTGCTCCGCCCCTCTGCCTGCCCAGAAATGGGTGCCCACGGGCTTTCCTCTTGGGAGCTCCTGCCTTGCTTTCCCAGGGTGGGTCCACCAAGCCCTGCAGGCTGCGCCTTCCTTCTTGGTTTACTCCTCATTCTATTACCTCCAAACCTTAGGACAGGGTATATGGGAGGCATGCTTGAAAGACAGCACCAGGGCATTTTATAAGCCACTGCAATTTGAAAGAGCACTGTTTTAAAAATTAGTATTCATTATGCTATTCTCTGAGAATAAAGGTAACAACGATACAGTCTGCCCTCCACATCTGCACATCCAATTTCAACCAATCTCAGATCAAAGGTATTCAGGAAAAAAAGAACTTCCAGAAAGTTCCAAAAAGCAAAACTTCAATTTAACACTCTAACAACTATTTACATTGTATTAGGTGTCAGAAGTCATCAAGAGATGATTTAAAGTATACGGGAGGACATGCACTAAGCCATTTTATATAAGGAACTTGAGCATCCGTGGATTTCAGTATCCGAGGGGGGTCCTGGAACCAATCTCTCTCAGATACCAACGGACAACTGTATTTTAAAAGCCTTCTCAAACATTTTTAGTTGCAACTAAAGGCTTTCACTGCCTGAGCCATGGGTATTTTCTAACAGTCTTACTGTTTGCCATTTAAGTTACAGTATCAACCCATGGAAATGTGGATTTCATGTTCAATTTTCCTTTTGTATACTCAACAGTTTAAACAATTCATTCGAAATTTAAAATATTCTTAGCACAAAAACATCTAAAATGACATCAACTAGCAACCTATATGCTCTGGGGAAGATATTTCATTGGAAATAATGAATAACTACTATATTCACTCACTCACTCACTCATCTAAAAATATTTATCGAGCACCTCCATGTGCCACTGTTCTAGCTCCTGGAGGAACATTAGTGGTTCGAGAAACAAAAATCTGCCCACCTCAGCAAACTTAAATTCTAGTGGAGAAGACAAACACAAGTAAACCAGCAGAACTGGCTTCAATTCTGTAACTGCCACGAAGCAAGGCTAAAGTGGATCTGAAAGGGCTCACCTTATCTGAACGGTCGGTTGGAAGGATGAGGGACATAGTTTTAGCACTCCCGTAAAACGTATTCTAGTACGCTAAGCTGCCGCTATTCTTAACACAGTCCCACTGGGCAGGGACAAGTATCAGGCTCTCAGGATCAGGTTCTGGGAGCTGCAGGCTTGAAAGCCCTGCAATCTCGTCCTCTCAAAGGTCTCCATCAGCTAATAAGATGAGGTAATAATAATCAATGCGCGGCTTCACCGTGTAATCTCCATTACTTCAAGTCCCCTGACATCATTAAAACCAATCCTGGAATACTCATCTCTCCGGTCTCTCTGGTCCAATATCTACAAACAGAGTAAACGACTCGAGTGAAACAGAAGGGGAAAGAAAGAATGAATTGTACTTCATTTTTTGTTTGTTTCTTTTAACATTTTCTATATTTTGTAAATAAGCAAGTTTGTTCTTCCCCTACTTGGGAGAGCCAGGGGGAGCGAATCAGGAGGTATTAGAGAAGATGAAGAGAGGTTTTCAGGCATCCAACAGATGTTTTATGATGATAATGATGATGATGAAGGCAAGTGGCCAAAGGGAACACAATTACTTGGCTTCACAGAGAAATATACAGACTATGATGATTTTGTATATGTATGTGACAGGTGTTCTGAGGGAGCATACAAATAATGCATGTTCAGGAAACATTAGTTGACTTGGTGCTGAAGATTTATTTCTGCACAGGAAAATAATCAAACAAAAGGCAACACGCTTCCCCTCAAATGGGAGCAATTAAACTGGACACACAGAATCATAAAGGTGGGCTCCCCAGGGAAGGGGGGATGTTAACACTGGCTGACCTGGAGAAACGGCCAGCCTCCCTTTCCATCTAAATCTTTCTTCTCTTCTGCTGACTGCTTTTCGTGTTCTTGTTTCCCCCTCTTTCACTCCTGAACTATTATCCTCTCCCCAATCTCTCTCATTTCCACTTTATTTCTTCTTGTCACAAGCATATCAAAGAATGTCTGTTTGCTTGGTCTTAAAGTGTCACATTTAACATTCTTTTTTTCACCTAAAAAGTGGGTATCTTTATTGTTTCCTTTGATGCTTTCAAGCATTTTTTTTTTACATTTGAGTACAGATCTGTCTCGACTTCTTTTTTCAGTAAAGCAGGCACTATTAGAAAGCAAATGGGCCTTCCTTCTTGATGCAGTAAACAGAAAATTGTCTTTCATAATTTGGACATTCACCAGTTGAAAGCAAAGGCTAGTCTGGATGATCTCTAGTCTTTCCCCATCACAACAGTTAGTAATAATCATTAACATTTAAGGTATATTCACTAAATATCAGGCATTGGTCTAAACACTTTATCTATGAACACAGTTCTCACCACAATCCTATGAAGTAGGCCCTGTAACTACTCCCATTCCTAGGTGAGAAAATGAGCCAGAGAGACATTAAGTGACTTGCTCAAGATCATACTGGAAGTAGTAAAGCCAGAATTTGAACCAATGTCCCCTGGCCCCATAGTCTGTGCCTTAACTACTTAACATTAGACATCTGTCTATGACGGGGGCAGCAGACCCTTTCATGAAGGGTCAGGTAGTAAATATTTCAGGCATTGCACAATTGCTACACATGGTCCATGACTCATATTCTTCTTGTTTTTATTTATTTATTTTTTTTACAATCTTTTAGAACTGTAAAGAGCCTTCTTAGACATAATCAGGCCTACAGGATGTAGTTTGCTGACCCCTGGGCTATGATTTTATTAATTCATAGGGGCCATTCTATGACTTTTCATTTGGACAAATTCAGACAAGCTAAAGTGAGAGATTCCAGATAGGCAGTTTATAATCTGGAGTCCATGAATGCCCAAGAGCTATCAATCGTGGGTTGTCACTGAAACAATAAAGGTAAAGCAAATGCAAACAGTTTGGAAGCAACCCAAGTGTCCATCAACAGATGAATGGATAAAGAAGATGTGTGTGTGTGTGTGTGTGTGTGTATACATATACATATATATACACATATACATATATATACACATATGCATATGTGTACACACGATAGAAAACTACTCAGCTATAAAAAAAGAACACAATTTTGCCATTTGCAGCACCACGAATGGACTTGGAGGGTATAATGCAAAGTAAAATAAGTCAGACAGAGAAAGACAAATACTGTATGGTATCACTTATATGTGGAATCTAAAAAATACAACAAACTAGTGAATATAAGAAAAAAGAAGCAGACTCATATATAGAGAGCAAACTAGTAGTTACCAGTGGGGAGAGGAAAGGGGGAGGGGCAATATAGGGGGAGGGGTTTAAGAGGCACAAACTAGCAGGCATAAAATAAGCTACAAGGATATATTGTACAACACAGGGAATATAGGCAGTATTTTATAATAAATATAAATGGAGTATAACCTTTAAAAATTATGAATCACTATACTGCACACCTATAACATATATCATCAACTATACTTCAATTAAAAAAAGAAAATGCAAACATCAGAATCAAAGAATTGAAGGGGGTTTGTGAACATGCGCAAGGACATACAGATATGAACCAGGTACAATGATCACTAATGGGAATTACTGAAAAACAAAAATCTAAGTGAGCTTCAATGACCTAGTACTTCACACAGGGAAAATTCTGGATATTTCTAACTTTATCTGTTGGACAGAACTACTATTGTAATCTGCTCACTGATTCTAACAGCACCATCTGAGTATTAAAGAAATGCCTTCCTTTTCAAAGCCCCTCATAAACACAAATTCATTGTTGAATGATCAAAATATTCATTATTTTCAACGTCGGAAACTAAACAAGAGTAACTAATTAACTACCAGTCCAAGACCTCAGAGGAATTTGGAAATCATAAGAATCTGAACTTCATCAATTGGAATTCTTCCTGGGCCACCAGCAAGGTCCTACTCACATAAAACATTAACACACCATCACCACTGACCACCCTCTTAAGGTGTCAGCACTTTTGAAATAAGTTTTTGTAGGCTTCATATATTTCTCCACAACTGAATTTTCCTTTAAAAAGCAAAAGCTCAATTTCAACCGCATAGCAATCATTTTGATAAACGCACCAGAAACTAGGGATTTAAGCACTATTTTGCCTTTTGACTCTACCGAGTCCAACAGGTCAATCTACAAAATCCCACCTCTTAGGAAACTTACTACCTTAGAGGTAAACATTTACATGAAATTTGGTTCAGGGTGGGTGCTCCTATTTATTTTTGCCACTTTGGTGGGGGAAAAATAAAAACTGAGAGACCTACATTCTTTCCTGTCAACTTTTGGACCATCTGTTTTAAAAAGCTGCAGCTATTTTCAGCAGTTATGCAAAATGTTACTCATAAAAACAAAAACTGATGTCTGCTCACATTTGAGCATTACTCGCATGTAAGAGAGTCCAGTGTAAGTTACCTCCAAGCCTCAAATTGTAGATTTTAAAAAATATTATATAGCCACTCAGAATATCATTTCATGCCTTCTGTTTCTTAGCAATTGCTAAAAGCACAAGAATAAAAATAACTTGGAGATCAATTTTACAAGCATTTAAAAATATTTGCTTTAACACTAGAACTTTACCCCAACTTGGAGATCCTCAAGAACTTGTGCATATCTTCTGTTGAGAAAAGTTGCTTACGGAATAATGTTTTTTACTTGAAATATTCAGTGAATATTTCTGTAATTTTTTCCTTCACATACTGCAAAGTATATTTTTGAAAGAGAAAAATCAAGATGAGTAAGTCTCTGCTCAAGTTCAGGCTTCTCTGCAGAAGTTCCCTCTTCTCTGCCTTTTTTTTCTGGGCTTTGAAATAACTTCCTTGCTCCTACAATAAGTTTCTCCAGAGGCCTCTGTACTTTGTCCTTGCTGGGTCAGATAAGGGGTTAAGTTTTATTTACAGAGCAGGCCTTTCTTGTTAGTGGCGGCTGAGAAAGGACACAGCTAGTCAGCCTTCACTCCCTTTATCACGTTCCCACCCCTTCTACAGCCTTCCACCCACCCCTTCTCCTCTGCCTCCAGGCTTACCTGGATTTGTGGTTTAACCCTGAAAGGACCCCCTCCCTCAAAAGACAACTAACATATTAGGGGAGACACACATTTGGTGCTGCAACCACTCTTCCATTCCTCTTCCCCTCGAGCAAGGATACTTAGGCCCTCCCTTGAAATCTTATTTTCTAATAAATAAAATAGTGGCTGCACTTGATTAAGCCCCACTCCCCCAAGTCTGTTCTGTTCTTCCACCGTCAATGTCTTCCAACTGGGCACATGTCGTCTAGCTACAAATTCCACTCCCAGCATCTCTGGCAGCCAGATGTGGCCAGGTGACTTAATTCTCCCTAACAAAGAGTGAGTGCAGGGGTGTCAGGGCCTGAAGACATGGCGTGATGCCTCTATACCCTTTCCCCCTCTGCCTCAGGCTTGGACACAGAGGTGCCCACGACCTCGCTCTGACCATGCGGATGGACTCTGAGATGGGGGGAGGGTGTTCTAACGAGGAAGAAGGAAACTGGGTCTCTGGATTTCTGCCACAAGCCTGATTGCCTTGCCCTGCAAGCCTGGATGCCACTAAATCACATATCATCTTTAACTCACTGTATTTTGGGGTCTGTCCGTTCCAATGGCATTGGTTTTAGCATCACTGGTGCAAGCACTGGATGTAGCACTGTTCTGACAGTCTTCCACGAATTACCTCATTAATGAGCCCCTAAGGAAAGTATGGTTACTATTCCCATTTTCCAGATGAAGAAACACAGACTGGGAGGACTGAGTGACAAAGAACAGTGAAGGATGGTGCGATGATCAGCTGCAGGTCCCTGTGATGCAACATTCAAACACCGGCCCACTACATGGCAGTGTCCACTCCAAGTCACTTTGCAAATGACCTCCCTCTGATTGAGATGTTTCTGCTGTGTTATCGCTTACATACCCAGAGCAGAAATATTATGAGCTCAAAAATAAGGGATATATATTCTATTTCATTTGCTCATAAATACCATCAATCTACTATTTGTTGCAGATCAAAATTTGTAGAACCCTCCACCCACAAACTTCAAACGAATCAGACAGCAGACCAAGTTGAAAGAGACTTCTGCTTGAAACGTTTTACTTCCTTTCCAAAATTCTATTCTGTTACACGCAAAGCCCAGATCTGTACCTCAATCCAGTGCTGTAAGACACAGGATTAACTCAAAATGAACTCATTTTGGCTGAGTTTAATATCAGGCTTATTACGACAGGGGCCATGACACTCTCACCCAACGCTGGGGTTTTCCTTTCAGTAACGGGAGGCTGCACTCCTTCACCCCTCCTGAACGTTTACACCCAGACCACGAGGGGTGCCAGGGACGCATGTACTGGAGGAGGTTGGCAGGGTGGACGGAGGAGGGGGACATTTCATTATTTTGCTGAAGTATCCATGTAATCTTCCAGACAGCTCTTATAATTAAGTGCCAGAGTCCATTTATTTATTTCTTCAACAAATAACATATTGAAGGCTTACTGTTTGCCAACTACTGCACCAGGCACTAGACCAGGGTCATAAGTACAAGGAGTCAGGAGATGGAAGGAAAGCAGTAACTTTGGCAATGGCTTTTCATCCTAACTTAAGCTTGAGTCAAAATTCCAGAATAGGTGGTTTTATGCTTTAATAATTGCAAAATGCATAGAGCAGAAGAAAAAAAGGCCCTTCCCTTTCCTCCTTTCCAACATCCCTCTGTCAGAGGGGGCTGTAACCACTACTTGTAGGTGGGCTTTGAGCATCAACTCGAACTCACGGGTGGGGCCAGAGCACTTTGTCTAGCTGGTATCTTTCCTTCCAGTCCTTCCAGAAGGTCTGAATATACATTTAAGATGCATGCTTATCCCTCTGTTTCCCACCACCCTCGCCAACTCCACTAGGTTTTCATTAACAGGAGATGGATGAGTGAACAGCATGAATTCTTTGCCAGCATCAGCAAGTTATGTCACGATCATTCTAGGCTTGGTTAAAAAGACAGAGGAAGAAGGAGTTGGTGTTCCATAGGGACATCATTTCTACAAAAATAAAAGCTTTTCTGACATTGGATGAGTGGCTGTGGAAAGACGGAGCTATGAAAACGCTACCTTCAATGAGTAAAAGGTGGTGATTTTAGACGGACCGTCAAGGTAGTAAGGTACATCTCCGATAGCACCAGTTAGGAAAGGCTCCTGTCCTGCGCTGGGAGAGGACCAAGTGGCTTTTCTGCAGGTGGCAGATCTCCTGCACTCAGGCGGTCCTGCCCACGTGCTCCCCTGCCCCTCATGCCTCATACAAGTGCTGTCTGCTTTCTGGCTCAGCTTTGGCTTTCAAGGAACTTGCCTGAAACTTCCAAATATGAATGCATTCAAATACTGCCTCAGGTCATAAGAAAACACTTTTACAATGCAGTGTCTTCTTTCTAAAAACTAGCTAAAAATTGCTCTGGGTCTTGAAGATCTTAAGTGGCACTCCTTTTTAACGTAACTATTAGAGCCCTGTTTACATTTGCACCTGAACTCCTCCAGGGAAGTCAATTCCATTTTTTGGGAGGGGCATTCATCGGCAGATTTTATTGTTTGGAGAGAGCATCCCGTACCACTGACCAACACCTGTGAGGTGACAGTGAAGACGGCAGGGCTCGGTCAGATCTGGACTCAGCCTCAGGACCTCATGGACTCTGCAAGACCAGAAACAGACACGGGATGCCTCTAACGCCACACAGAAAGTAGCGAGTGCCATAGGAGGCAGAAACCAAGCACTATGAGTGTTCAAGGAGGGAGAGCTTACCTCCTTAGGTTGGAAGAAGGGGCCCAGCTGGAAAGGAAACTCTAAGTGTGGGAGGCGCCAAAATGAGGCTGGCACCCCCATCTGCCCAGCTGTGAACGTGCCTACCCTGTCACTGTAGCCCAGGCCCCCAAAGCCTTTCACCAGAGTGAAGCTAAGGAAACCACAGGAGGAAATACATGGAGACGGCCAACCACAGACTAGACCTGAGGTATTTCTGCGAGGCTGGAGACCCGGGTGTGTGTAAGGCTGGGAAGGAGAACAGGACAGGAAAGCAAGATTAGTGCTAAAGTGTGCAAAGACCTGGAGTGACCAACCAGGGAGGTGGGCCTCTATTGCGTAGGTAATGGGGCCCACTGGAAGATGTTTTTTAAAGAGGAGTAACGTACGACACACTTACAGGAGGCGACCTTGGAGGGTTTGGAGGAGGCTGAGGCTCTGTGCAGGGAGACCAGTGAGAAGGCAATGGGAAAAGAAGATCTGACCTACGGTAACGGAGTGAAGATGCAGCAAGTGTCAAGGGCAAGACCGAAAAGTGGGCTGCAGGGACGGGGGCGGTACCTGAGTGCGGATGCTCCGCTGTAAAGATGGAAGCTCACTTCCGTAACCAACCTCTGTACATCCCACTTCACCTCCACCAAGGCACTTCACGCCTGGCTCCTTAAATCTTTCCTCATGTTGCTTTTTCAACGACCACCCATATATCCCCTACTCCCCATGGGTCATGAATCTTCACAAGAGCCACCTCCTAACTCTGCATTTCCAAGGCAGTGACTCATCTGCTTACCAGACTACCAGCTGCTCCCCTAACACTCCTTGCCCCCTTTTCTATAGCAGAGGTCAACGAACGTCTGTAAAGCACCAGAGAGTCAATACTTTAGGCTTTGCCGGCAATAAGGTCTCGGGCACAACTGCTCACTTCTTCTACTGTAATGGGAAGGCAGCTGCAGACCATTCATAAACGTGACTGGGCGTGGCCTTATCCCCATACAATTTCATTTTACAACGACACGTCGCTGGCTGATCTGATGCTTAGACCACTGCTTGCCAGCTCCTGGTCTACAGTAACCGCAGCCTTCACAGGGTGTCTGGCTTGCTACAGATGACATTTTCCAGGCTCCCTTACCGCTAGCTGGGGTCAAGTGTCTCTGTTCTGGCTAATAGGATGTGAGTGCAAGTGATCTGTCCAACATGGAGATTGTCTCCCTTCTCTTTGCTGAAAAGAGGTCATGGTGAGTCATCTTTTACTGTGAGGTGGGAGCAGCACCCATGGGATGGCAGAGAAACTATATGGCAAGTAGTCTGTCTGCTGAGGTGCCCTACTAGTCCTGGACCAGTACAGACCATCTGGATTGTCCTGAGACAGAAAGAGAAGGAAAAAGCCCCCCAAACCTTTTAACTTAAGTCACTGTATTTTGGGCCATCTCTTTATAAAGCTTTACATTTTCAAGTTTAGCTCAATGCATGAGGAGGCTGTATTCAGAAGGGGAAACAATTCTCATTCTGGTTTGTCAAGAAAGGAAAACCTGAATATTTATTCAAGGTAAATTATTTTTATAAGGGCAACAGGTATAGTCCTCTGATATTTACAGTAAGAAGTAAATTTATTTCAACAGTAGACACCAAAAGTATGTGCACTACAGAAGTAAAATAGGAATTTGCTACTGATAAGGTATCTTTGGTGCTGAATTGGTTTTTCAGGGTTTTGACCATGCATTTAAATGTGCATCAAATGCTAGACGTAACATTAAATCATCATTTAGATGTTAATTTGTTATAATTAAGCTACAAACATGGTTGCCTTAAACCAGAGATGCATTGCCCTTGTGTGAAGGTCTTATTGCAGTGGTTTATGTATGTATGTATGTGTTTGATTGTGTTTTGTTTTATGTTTATTTGAAGAGTTTACTAATACTGCGGTTAAAATTATCAAGTTGGCTTGAGCCTCTTGAAATTAAAAAACAAAAACAAAAACAAAAACAAAAAAACAAAAAACCCCTCCTCTTCATCCAGCGAGGGCTTTAAGGCTGTGCTTGCAACCTTCAGTCTCGGTCAGGCTGGAGGTCTACCAAATGATCAATAATCAATCAGGGACCCACACAGCAGTCAGATGACTTGCAGCAAATCCATCATCACCGTGAAAGCGTACTCTGGGCCATTCACTTATAAAATACAAGCTCTCATTTTATCTTGAAAGCAATTATAATTCTCATCATTTTTTAAGGATGAGGTTCAGAGAGATTAAGAAATGTGCCCAAAGTCATACTGCTCCTAAGTAGCTACACAGAAACGTAAACTCAGGGACACGTGACTCTCCAGCTCATTCTTCTGCCCACGTCAGCTCCCGCGTGTCAAGGACAAGCCACTAGTCAATTCTAGGATAATTTTCAGAGATGACTCTGCGCTGGAGGTTTCAATTTTCAAGCTGCAAAGCGCCACTGAGACCCACTGATTGACAGCTCCATTTGGTGTCATTACTACTCCTCTCTCAATGCCAAGTAAACCAAAATGACACAGGGTTAAATGACTTACTCAGATTCCTTTGAAAGACTTGGAGAATGCCAGAATGTGGATTTCGTGAGACAGCCAACAGGGGCTGCCAACTCGGCCCCAACTCTGCCACCACCTCCACCCCCACTGCCCATCAGACATGAACGGCCTGGGCACCTGCTACCCCATGCTAAACAGGGCCTGCAGAGCAGTTTCCAAATATGCCAGCAGAGGGGAAGAGCTGCTCCTCTCTCCAGGAAAGGGTGAACAAAGCCACCAACACATGCTGCTGGCCCCAGGCTGTCAGGTGCAGTGTCCATCTCTGCAGGGGGCTTGGTACCCTTCACAGGACCATCTGGCTCTGTTTCCCTGACTGCCTGGCCTCTCCCGTCCTGTACAGCCTGGAGGCTCAAGGTCCAGTTCACCCCCAAATTACAGCAGAGCCAATGGTACCAACTGATAGGTGAACCCAAAATTCAGCTGCAAAAAATGTTAACCTTATTTCAAGTTTAAAAGGAAGAACTATTTCAAAATTGGTTTGGTTTTTTAAAATAGGATAAGTTCATTTTTGAAAAGTTCCCTTGTTTAATCAGCTATAAATGGCTAATTAAAAATTAATTACTATAATTGTTGTTATACCAAGAATTCAATAAAGAAAATGTATTGTTACAAAAATGTGGCAAAGAATAAACAGGTTTATCCTGAGCAAAGCACAAAATTAACACATTCTCAATTACTTTTTTAAACCAATTATTTTTAAAATTAGGAAGAAAGGCAGGGGAGGGATAAACGAGGAGTTTGGGATTAACATATATACACTAAAATATATAAAATAGATAAACAACAAGAACCTACTATATAGCACAGGGAAATAAATATGGTATCTTGTAATAACCTATAATGGAAAAAGAATCTGAAAAAGAATAGATATTTATGTATAACTAAATGACTTTGCTGTACACTTTGCTGTCAACTAATACAATGCTATAAATCAACTGTACTTCAACTTGAAAAAATTAAAAAATAAAATTAGGAGCGAAGACCTCACCCCCAAAATGGACTTTTTTCTTTGGCACATCTTTTTGTATTCTCAGAGCCAAACTACAATGGATGCCAAACTGTGCAGCCATTTAAAATCCTATTTTCAAAGAATATTTCTGGGATGTGAAAAAGGTTCTCATATATATTTTGCTTTTTAAAAACCAGATTTCAAAAAGGTTTATAGGCATCTGTATAAAAGAATAACTACACATCCATATACATAAGTAGAGAAAATTAGTCTGGAAGTAAATACCTCAATAGCTCTGAGTGGTAAAATTACAAGTAATTTTTATTTTCTTCTCAGCGTCTTCAAATATCTTAAAAAAAATATTTTTAAAAGAGCGAGACTATATAAAGAAGATCATGACCCTCAAAGCACAACTTTCTCCCTTTACTGTGCTCTGTAAGAGGATGCAGAATGCAGTTTGTGCCAGCTACTTTATGTCCAAAGCATATATAAAAAATCTCAGAAACTCCCATATTAAAGCACACCACGTCCTTGTGCTCTGACAGTGCACATTTCAGAAATATCAGGAGGTACCGTAACATATGGAGGGAGATACGGAGCCCCTGGGGAGAGGGTCCAGATTTCTGACACCCACAGCTATTACCCATGTTTTACCACCACTAAATTGACATTAGAAATGGAGTGGGGGCTGTGTGTAGCACTCAAACACCTGTGACATATCACTATGGAAGAAAAATATTTCCTGGAATTTGAATTCACAATTACTGCTTTCAAGCTGAGAAAACAGCAGAAAACAACTGTTAAGTTAAAAAGAAATGTGTGCATGTCACAATTTAGCAGTTGCTAAACTGTACTAGGAATCAGTTCCTATTTCACAACGGGAGTTACTAAAACCACAGAAACCCCCCACAATTAGGGAACAGAAGTAGGAATAAAGTTTAAAACTAGAGAACATCTCTCCCATCCTAGTCACAATGCCCAACAAGGTCGGAGGACACACATTTGTTTGCAAATACAGAAAAAAAAAATCATAACAGCTCAGGGAAACAAATCACTGCCCCTGCAGTCATGTGATCCTCCAACTCCTGCTTCTCAGTCTCTTTTATAAAGCCAACAGACCATCAGAAAGGCCTAAAGCAAGCCAGTTTCTGTACACTTTAAGTGATGGAACCTCTTAACAGAGCAAAACAGGACTTCAAAAGAAATCTTTCAGGAAAGGTGAAGGTAGGGAGTTTCAGGAAAATGATAAAATTCCATCGCTTTTCCAAAATAATAAAAACAGTTTCCCAAGCCCCAAATACAAAAGCAGAGCAGAAAATAAAAGTGTGTTCTCAAGTGACACTATTCTTGAGTGAAACACACTTTCACTTGCTATTTCAACGAGCACATCCCCCCCGGGGTTATTTTATTTAGAGGGGGGGAAAAAGACAATATACTCTACAAAAATAGACAGCTCTATGGAGAAATTTTACCTGCCTTAAATAAATATTTAGTTAACTAAAGAGAAGATTTTCCACAGTAAAACAACAATAGAGGAAGAGCCATAACACATCAACGCTAGTCTGTCTAACCATAGAACAAGCAAAATGACAGCTCAAAAGAAGAGATAAAAGTTGTAAGGTAAGAGGGAAAAACATTCACCGAGATACTAAGTAAGATTCTGATCCATCAGCATCAATACGAGAAGATGGTAAACACACCTTTCATGCAGGCTGCCTAGAAGGCCAGCTTCCCCGTCTCTCTGATTTCCATCATCCTGCTCAGGACCGGTCTCGGAAAGTGATATATGCCCACGGAAACACTGGCCTGGCCTGCACCCAAGTCAGTGACTTCAACTGCTCCACATTCATTACAAAAGCTGCACAGAGTGGACAGACAGGGAGAGATGAAAGACCCGGGCAGACTTCTAAGAGCAAATCTGTCTCCTGTTAAAGAAACTGGCCAAGCCCTGTGCAGAAACAACGGCCTCCTCGATGGAAAGTATCAGTTCTCATTGTAAAGCCTACAGCCGTTTCAACGTAAGGTTTTGAAAGTTGGCATTACACACTAACAAGAAAAAAAAAAAAGCTTTTCATTGTAATAGACTGTAGTAAACATGGCCTTGTTATGTGCCAGGGACTGTTCCCTGCACTGCACCCAAATTAACCCATGGGATCTCCAACAACCCCACGAGGTTAAGTGCTATAAGCCCCAGTTTACAGATTGGGAAAATTGAGGCAGTGAACTAGTAAGTGACTTTCCCAAGATCACAGAGCTGGTATAGCTAACCCTAGGCTCTCCGGTTCTGGAGGCCAATGGCTTCACCACACACCGGGCCACCCCGTGCTGAATCCTGCTGGTGTCCGCGGCCCTCAGTGACTTAAATTCAGGAAGGTCTCAGCTCCGCTACTTCACAGACTACGATTTTGTTGCTGCTTCCTGGCTGCTCTAGGGGTTGGAGGGGAAGGGCAGAGAGCTAACTTTCAATGAGTACCTCATTATGTCAGCCATTTCAGAGAAGACAAATGTTCTCATCTGTCATGTGATTTCAGCATTATTATTACAGTTCCCGTTTCCCAGATGAAAAACAGATTCCAAGGGGTTAGGGACCTCACGTAATGCTAGTGAGAGGTAGTTCTAGCATTTGCACCTGAATCTGTACACCATCCATGTTCCTGCCGCTACACAAAGCATCTCCCTCCGGCACAGGTCCATCCCCTAACTGGGCGGGATCCCACCGCTACTGCTGATCTCCCTTATTTCAGCTATTGTTTCACAAATGAACGCTGCCTGGATGATTGGGAGGAACAGAGAGGGGTGACAGGTCAGTAAAATTCTAACAAAACAGCAGGAAAAAAAAAAAAAAACTTCCTAAACCAGAGAAAATTCCAATTAGGTAACAGAAAGTATATTTTGTATGTACATTCTCAGCACTGCTGCAGAGAACTCTGAATTGTAAATACACAGAACTGGATATTTCTGGTGCACATAAACTAAGCCTCTGCAAATCATTCTACATTTTAAATGCACTAGAGGAACTCATGGGAAAGAATTCTGTGGTCCAATCTCTTTGGAAAATCAAAAGCTCTTTTATGATACTCATCCTCTAAGTCTTTGAATATTCAAAAGCAGGTATATTCTATTTTACAAATGAGGTGTATAGTAATCCAAATTATTTTACATCGGTTTGGGATCTACCCTGCCTTAAAATTGAAGAAATGGACCATTAGACATTTCCCCACTCTTTCCAGTCTGTGGTCCTATAAATTGCTAAGTTGCCTATCACACACCAGCATATAAATTAGCTAGCATCTATGTTGTGGTTAAGAATGTCTTGAAATAAAAAGAATAAAAGGAATCAAAAGACTGATGATGAAATAAGAAAGGATCATGAGACTCTGACTCATGAAATGTGCAGATAGAAAGGCTTCAGATTTGAATCACCTCATTTTATGGATAAGAAACCTAAGGCCCAAGAATGAACTGATCTTTTCCAAATCTTAATTAGAATCAGCAGAAGAAACACTAATATCCAATTCAGTGGGTGCTTCACAGCCCAGAACTGGCTCCCTCTAACAATGTAAGATAATACAGTATTGTAAGCTCTAAGAGAGCAGAAACTGTGTCATATTTCTTGTGCCCATCGCTCCTACTAATTGTCTTGCTTAATATGTCTTATGAAATCTCTCTTCAGCAGGAGAAGGGAATCAGAGGTGGTACAGCACGCTACCCCTGACTTCATTTCTGGTCTTTGCAGACTGTTAGGCAGAACCCAGAATCTCAGCACACAGCTGTGCAAAATCAGCTTCAACATTACAAAGAGAACAGAGCGGGGAGCGAGACCCAGATGTAGCCCTAAGGACATCCTATGAAAGGACCCAAGATTCAAAGGCAGGGGACACTTGCAATCAGTTAACCAGTCCAGCTCAAGATTTCTCCCCTTCAATATGAATAAGCTGTTACTTCCTGACCTCTACGGCTGCTTCCCATATTAAGTGTTATGATTCTGGTGAGACCTGAAAGGTATAACTTTGACACATAAAATAATACTTTAACAAGCCCCTTTTGATTTGCCTCTCTGGTGGGTTCCTGTGAATCCTACATGTGTACAAGCAGTCCCACCCCGACCTGCCCCAACAAATGAGGCGGGGACTGGGGAAGATTTGCTCTGTGGTGGCCACTGAGTCCCCACTTACATTCCTAACACCACATCCACCAGAAAAGTGCCTAGATTGGGGATCAGGCCTAGAGCACTTAGAATTTTACTCCTAGCATCAGGGCCCAGGGCCATGCCTGTCACGTCAAAAATACAGCTGCAAGGCTGTGGCCCCTCCAGATAGGCTGCCTCTGTTTAGCGACCAGTGAGACTCTGAGCAGAAGAGGGCCCCCCTCATCACAGGTGGTCACCTGCAGGTGCTGCCAACAGTGCAGAGCTGGTCTGAGGCCAGAGGCACAGGTCAGAGAGAGGACAGGGCCACTGGGAGGCCAGCCTAGAGCCCAAGTCCTGGTATGCAACCTGAAACTTGAGAAGGTGATTAAGAAAGAGATACTCCGACGAGGAAAGAACAGGAGAGGTTTAGAGACTAGAAAAATGAGCGAGAGGTGACGGAGAGATTACTTTGGAAATCCCAGCCAACCGTCTCAGAAGAGCAAATGTTACTGTCTTCCAAATGAGTCAAAATAAAGATGCATTTATTGGGTCTGTGAGCTAAATGGGATCTTACTAATTGTCTAGTAACAGAGTTTTGCTAGCAATACATGTGTGTCAAGAAAAAGAAAAGCCAAGGGTGGGGGTTAGGATATAGCTCAAGCGGTAGAGCGCATGCTTAGCACGCACAAGGCCCTGGGTTCAATCCCCAGTTACTCCTCCAAAAACAAATAAATAACTAAACTTAATTACCTTCTCCCAACAACAACAACAACAACAAAAGTAAAAGAAAAGCCAAGCCACAGGACTTTCACAATTCAGGAAAGAACCAGAATTTACACCGTTATCTCTGTATAGAGCTTTACAGTTTATGAATGTCCTTCAAGCATACTTTTTTTTAAACTTCTTCAAAGATTTTTAATTCATTTTTTTCCTGACTCCAATTTAATCTCTGTTTGTTTTTAGTGGGGAGGGGAGAGTAATTACATCTATTTATTTATTTTTTTATGGTGGTATTGGGGATTGAACCCAGGACCTCATGCATGCCAAGTATGCTCTCTATCACTGAGCTACACCCTCCCTGCACCATGTACACTTTCTGCTCTGATCCTCTCACCTACTTTACCACATCTGAACAAACTGAGGCTCGAGAGGTTGATTTACTTGTTTAAGATGCTCCAAACTGCTATGCAGCACGTCTTCAGGTCCACCTGTGGCCCTTCCAGCAAGCCAAGTCTCTCTAGAGCTACTTTTCCTCAAAACCCACCTTTGAGGAAAAATAAAATGCATCCTTACTCATTAAAAATTTTTTTTCCATTTTACTTTCTAGCATTGAAACGGGCTGCAGGTTGACTATCATTAAACTGTTCTTAAAAATTTTTTTATTGAAGTATAGTTGATTTACAATGTTGTGTTAGTAAGTTCAGGTGTACATCAAAGTGATTCCATTATACATACATATATATATTCTTTTTCAGATTCTTTTCCACTATAGGTTATTATAAGATATTAAATACAGTCCCCTATGCTATACAGTAGGTCCCTGTTTATCTATTTAATACATAGTAGTGTGTACCTGTTAATCCCAAACTTCTAACTTATCCCTCCCCTGTTAAACAGTGCTTTGATATGCTACAAGCATTGCCCCTTTGCTGCAAAGCATGTTAGCATACGATGAGTTAAATACGCTTTGAGGGCTGGTCTGGAAACTTGAGCAGCACACATACTACACTGTTGCTTCTATGGAAAGCTGTGTTCCAAGTACCCATCACCTGATTTAAAAGAGATCTTTCGGAGCACAGGAACACGGCCTAAAAATGATCACCGCTGCAACCTGAAGGCATTTCTTAGATTTCACTTTTCTTTTTCATTTCATTTAAATATATACAGACATACAACAGAGCCTGTTTTCATGGAGCAGCACGTCCGGTATAAAAAGCTAAGCTTTTCAGTGTAACAGAAGAAATTTCATCCAACTCCCATATATGATGATTGTGGATTTCATAAAGAAGTGGGAAAGTCCCCTTCCACCCCAAAACTGTGCCAAGACATCTGACACGGTCATGTCTGCCAGGAGTCTACTGTTATCCAAGTCGGAATCCACGTTTTAGATACATCAGCATAATACTGAAATGATCCAGTAAGTTCAGAAAAGACTTCGTGCCAGAAGAATTAACTTTTTGAGGCCCTTCAAAAGAACTGTTTCGAGAAAAATGCCTCCTTGCCAAGGGATTTCAAATGCTAAAAGCAGAACAGCAGGTTTTCAGTTACAAATTTTCAACAAATTACCCAAAATACATAGTTGAAAGTTCTCATCAAGTTATCTTGATATCTTGTAGTAACTTGCGGTGAAAAAGAATCTGAAAATGAATATATGTATATTCATGTATGACTGAAGCATTGTGCTGTACATTAGAAGTTGATAACATTGTAAATTGACTATACTTCAATAAAAAAATATATATTCCAAAAAAATAAAAAAGAAAAAAGAAGAATTGAGGTGCCCAGTTTAAGAAGATTAAAAAAAAAAATCCAGTGTCTATAAAGAGATAAATCAGAGGAGGGTGGTGACCTCTGTGCCTATGCAAGGAAACAGGGGACCTGGACACTGGGATAAATTCAATTAACAAGTTCTTCTGACACTTTTTGATTCATTAAAGTGGTTTTATCCACAACGTTTCAGAAATATTCCTGTTGTATAAGTTTAGACGTGATGATTATGCTTAAACCAAACCAAACAAAAACCACAAGAAAGAACAATCAGATGAAATCTAAATATCATACTCTCAACCGCAAGATCAGACCCAAATGTGTCCGCTGCATCTCACTCTACCTCAAATAGGAGGTACTGCGTGGACCTGGTGGCTCAGAGTCCTGCCATTTCCTCTTATGTCCTCACTCAGGGCAGTCCTTCCAGCAAGAATCTTGAAAAAGACCGGCTAAGAACGACGGGGATCAAAACAAAAGGCAGCTCACACGCATGAGAGACTCTGAACTGCCTAATTTCGGTCCCCAAACGTCTCAGTGTGCCGACCCTCTGTGATTTCTGACGAAGGACAACGGAAACCTGTTTAAAGCTGTTTGTAATCAAAAGGTACAGAGCGTGAGAACCTAATTCTCCTGGTTATTGAGATGAGTCTTACAATAACCACAGGCAGCTAATATTTAATTTGGTGTTCTTGCCTTTCTGTGAGAATTCTGAGTAAGAGACAAAATGCCCTCATAAAACATAACTTAGCCTCAGTGAAAAGACCTCATCGGGGAGGCCATTATCTACACTGCCTAGATCTCAGAGGCAAGCCGCTTTTTGAAAAAGCCAAATTACTGTTACTTTAAATACTTTTCTCTGTTTCTTTATACATACACACACACACACACACACACACACACACACTTAAAATAGTCCGATACAAACCCATACAGCTCCACAGGGCTGTGCCAGAAATCCAGTCATATTCTAGTGAGTTTATTCTGGTATTATTTTTAATATAAAAAAATCAAATATATGCCTTAAATTCTTTTTCCCAGTGGTGCTAGCCTTTAGTTTTTCTGTGATGTGAATCCTTATACTTCCTTATCTATTACTAGAAGCTTATGTTTTCTTACTGAGTTGCTTAAAAGTAGACACACTTTAATGACCTGTAAACAATCTTAAAACACACAAGGCTACAGTCCGAAATCAGTCCTCAAATGCTTGAGTTTTTTTTCTTTTTTATATTCACTAGGGGCCCTGGGGCACGGTTTCTTCAGGTGTACCATGGTGGTGTGTGTTTTGGAGGTGGAAGGTGGGAGAGGGAGGAGTACCAGGGGAAGCAGCATGCTTGATGATTTCGAAGTTCCCTTCCAACTCCAGATTTTGATTATTTGCTGGTTGCTCTGGTCTGCACTGATCCCAGACACGAGCTCCTGTAAAGCAGTGGTTCTTGGGGGCAGGGGGGCATACTATTTTGCCCCCCAAATGTTTGGCAACGTCCACAGACCTTTTCGGTTGTCACTGCCGGAGGTGGGGTGTGCTGGGTGTGCTCCTGGCATCCAGTGGGTAGAGACCAAGGATGCTGTGAACCGAACATCCCACCACGCACAGGTAGCCCTACAACCAAGAATCAACCAGGCCTGCTTTGCCAATGGTACTGAGGCTGAAGGGTTACAAACTGGGGAAATTAAATGATCTGTCCTATTCAGAAAACTGTGGAGGCCACTTCCAAAAATATTTACTACCTTTCATATTCCTAGACTGGCAGCTCAGGCACTTTGACTGCTAAAAGGGAAGCAGAAAGCCACAGGGCTTACTAGCAGCTCCCCTTCTTCTCCGTCCCTCCTGCTCATCCATACCCACTGAATGATCAGTGCTGGAGGCAAGATGGATAAGCCACAGTCCCTGCCTTCTGGGTACTACCCGTAGGAAGGAGACAGAAGATGGACAGTGGTCACTGCCTGGATAGAGCAGCCCGTGAAAGCCTGCAGGTTTTTAAAAGACCCACGAGGTATCAACATTTCATTTAATCCACAGATACTACAAAGGAGGCTTCATTGGCAAGTTTTAAAATAGACTCAGCTAAGAAAGGTTCAGTTACGTTAAGAAGATGTGTTTTCAATCTGACCCAAAGATGAAAGTTGGTCCTCAGCCATGAATGGCACCTTGATCCTTCTAAGGGAGTATATAAACAGATGTGCCTCCAAGAAAACTAAACAGTATTCCAAGGATTGCTGGGTATTCCAGTCCTACAAGTCATTCTAGAGTCTTTTTGCAGGAAAAGGTGAGTAAGGAAGGCCCAGAGGTCAGGGCAATGACTGCACAGTGGGAACCACTGCTTTCTAGGATACTCTGGGACAGACCCAAGGGAACCATACAATTCTTCCAAACCAAGACACCTTTGAGAGTGAGTTACCCGAGGATGTTCAAACCAGGACCAATGTTCACAGAAGCCACGACTGCTAAGCTGTGGTAGTCCTTCTGAAACAATATCAGGTGGACGATAATGCCCACAGGAACCTCAGAATAGCCGTGGGCACCGAACAAAAGTATGACTTCTGCTTTCCTAGTCAACTAAAAATCAGTCAAAGTCAAAAGGAAAGAAACCTGATACTCAGGGTAAACTCAACACAGCCAAACTTGGAAAACCCGAGCATATTTTGTTTATGAATCTAAAGTATAAGATTATAATGTGCTCCAGATGGGATTTAGTCTTTTCTTTGGGGCACATAAAAAAAAAAAAAAAGCAAGAAAAACTGTGCAACAGCTTCTGGTCTATCAACTTAGCTAATATACTGATTTTCCTAATACACTGACCCTCCAGCCCGCACAAGCACATCTGGTATGCTTGTGGTCTAGGAAGCAAACCCTCAGTTAAAGGTCATGTGACTTCACAGGTTTGGCATGTCTAATGACATTCTGGTCCACAGACACTCCTGTACGAGTCAAGAGATCACCTCTGTGACTCTCCCCTTTAAAGTCTCATGACCAGCAAGGCATACGGGCTCATGGGTATTTGAGCGGACTCACGATGTTGTACACTTAATCGAGAAAATCCTAGAAAACAGGACACCAAACGCTCTGGAAGACAAAAATGTTCCCAGGAAGAGTAAGGTCAATATTGTCTTTTTTCTAAACCATAAACAAGGTGGCCTCTTTTTAAGAAAAAACTATACATCTTCCAGGGAGCTCACAAATTAAAAACCAACCACCTCTCCCCCCCCAAAAAAAACAAACCAAAAACATGCCCTAGTGCTTTGGGCACATAACCTAAGACTGCAGGGAAAAGCTGGCTCCCTGTGAGCCAGTGAGGAAAGTGAGTCCAGAAGACCTCAGGGCAGCCAGCAGCAGCGGCAACCCGGGCACCATGGCCCCTCTCACTTTCTTTTAAGCTTCATCAGAAGCAAGAAAAAAATTCCTGGGGAAGATGATACAACCTTCACCCAAGTCAGAAGGCCCAATTACTCAACTTTGGTTTGATTTTGATGTTTTACATTTGATCAAGCAAGAGACTTAAAACTGGAAACGGTGGCCCATCCTGAAAAGAGGGAACAGAGGTCACATTTAAATTTTAGCTTCATCTCATCCAAGGGAGTCACTACTGGCAAGCTCTGAAGCATGAGGGTAGAGGTTCCAGAAAGGAAGAAAGGGCACACGCAGAAAGGGTACACCACAGACCAGTAAGGCCGGTACCAATTCAGACACGACACTGCCTTAATTTCAAGTAGATTATAAAGACTTAGGGGTAGGAGGGAGCAGCAACCTCTTCCTGTATTTCCGCTGTCATGTCAAATTATCCCAGTACGTTTGGGGGGTTTTTTGGTAAGCCTGGTATCAGAGAGAAATGCCACAAATAGAATGTCTCTTCATTTTTCAAAATTGTCCATATAAAATGCAGAAATGTGAGCTGGAAGACACAGTTAAGGTTACTCACAGTTATTTGAAATGCCATCCTAGGAGAGTACTAATTACTGAGCCTGAAGGAATGGTCTGGTGTCCTTATTCTTTTTCAACTGAATAATGATACTAATCACACAGGTGAAGTTTGAGGCTATGCTTGCTAATTTTGTAGATGGCACAAAGTTAGATGAAAGGTAATATTCAAAAGAATCTTAATGCAGAAAACTGCATGGACAACCATGAGACAACATTTTAATAAAGATGGATATTGAGCCCTCTATTTAAGTATAAACAGAAATTGTACAGAGAGAAATGTTGGAGACCTGGCTTAACGGTACTTTAACACAGAGAGGCAAAAGTAACACAGCTGGTTTAAAAAAAAAAAAAAGGAAATTCAATCCATGGCTGCATCATTAAAATTAAATAACCAGATCGAGGGAAGAAACAGTCTACTGGGCATTGCCCAAGTTGAAACCACATCTAAGGAACCAAGGTAAATTCTGGGAGCAGCATTTTAAGAGAAAATAAATTATCTAGAGAAAGACCAAGATGGTTAAGGGTATAGAAATCACACCATCTGAGAAACTGGTGACAAAACTGGCAAGGTTTGGCCGAAGGAACACTCTCTGAGGACAGGATGGCTTTTCTCAAGTATTTAAAGGGCTCTCCCAGGGACAGCCCCTGAGCAAGTTCTGGTTTGCCAACGTCCTTCTGGAATGTAAATGCAATACCCCAGGTCCAGCTGGACAATAAGAAACGGGAGGAAACACAAGCTCTGTAGTGCTGGGCATTCTGTTTACACAGCCTAAGAAGGAATGAGGCTTTCTGGCAACCACACTGCACAGGTGACTCATAATGAATTTAGGTTTCTCTCCTGAACGATGGCTAACAGCTGACAGTCCCAGCAGTTACCGCCACTGGTTGGTCGTCACACTTTATATTTCTCTGCTCAAAGTCCACCTCTATCCACTAGAACATAGGCTTCATGAATGTAGGAGTTTTGTCTTGTTCACAGCTGACTGTCCCCCACCTAGAACAAGTCCCGGCCCATGGCAGGCGTTCAATAAATACATGCTGAGTGAATGAATGACTGTCAAACAACAACCAACAAAAAGGCTATCGTGGGGACAAGAGACAAAGGACAAGACACTAGCCCTGTGCTGTGTAGCTCCAAAAGAGAGAACTAGCAACCACTCTAAGTTATAGGAAGGCGGCTTTCAACGCAAAAAAATAGACCTATTCCACAACAGGACGTGCTGCTGCTCGAAGGATGATTTTGTTCTCTAGAACTGAAAATATTAAACTAGATGTTGGATGATTATGAAGTCTGCACTTTTTGGATGCCTGAAATGAGTAACCTCAAGTAGTTTTCAGACTCAGTGATTCTCCACAGATTCAAGTTTCGTAGCATCAGTGACAGGGATGTCCCCTTCTAGACAGGAATCTTTCTGACAACAACTGTACTCAACAGGGTCCACCCACCCCTCCTGATCCACTCTCCACTGGTTCTGCCCCGCTCTGAGCTGGGGAAGGCTAACTGTTAAGGACTGCAACATGGCGTGTTCTCAGGCTTTTGAATGGGTTTGGTCAATGGGGTGAGAGAGAGAGGAGCCTGAGGGTAGGGGACCGATTCCCTAGCTGCATCCTTATGCACCCCCTGACCTGGAGACCTCAGCTCCTGCAAGTCCATCATGTCTACACAGCCTTCGCTCCTGGGGTTTGGTAAAACTTCTTCCTCTTCCCTCTGCAAGTGTTGGGAATGGCCCTTGCCCACCCTTCTTACCTGTCCTTGCATTCTTACTACAGATTTTGGTAAGTGGTCTTTTAGATTTAACATTTAAAAAAAATTTTTTTTGAAGTATAGTTGGTTTTCAATGTGGTAATTTCTGGTGTACAACATAGTGATTCAGATATCTATCTATCTATCTATCTAGATAGATAGATAGATAGATAGATAGATAGATAGACAGATAGATAGATAGATATTCCTTTTCATATTCTTTTTCATTATAGCTTATTACAAGGTACTGAATCTAGCTCCCTGTGCTACACAGTAGGACCCTGCTATCTATCTATTTTATATAGAATAGTTAGTATCTGCAAATCCCAAACTCCCAATTTATTCCTCCACCTCTCCTTTTACCCCTGGTAACCCTAAATTTGTTTTCTGTGTCTGTGAGTCTGTTTCTGTTTTGCCAATAAGTTCATTTGTGTTATTTTTTTAGATTCCACACGTAAGTGATATCATACAGTACTTCTCTTTCTGGCCTACTTTGTAAGCAGTCTTTTTATTAAATGTTCCTCAAATTATCCAACTTGCGTGGGCCACCTGTTTCCCGCCAGGCCCCTGATCAATGCACCAGCTAAGCGGTGCATTGGGTCTGAGAGCTTCCCGGGCCAAGGAAGGGGAGGGCCGGGTGCTGGAGAGCTCGGCTGCTGTAACTGTTAGAGGAGCCTCCTTCCTACTGAGCCAGCTCCAGCATTCTTACTCATTAGTGGCAGTGCCACTGTGATAATGCTGGGCCTTTCGCTGATCTGAAGCCAGTTTTCAGAACCCATCAGGACAGCGGGCAGGCACGCAGCCCCGACGGGTCACAGCGAGTCGGGCGTCTCCGCGGAACTGCTTAAGCAGCTCTATTTCCTGCACATTCCCTAACAGAGGCTTCCCAGTTAGGCAAGCATTTGGGCTTCGCATACCGTCCTTCCTTCAGAAAGAGGAAGCCACATCAGGATGCCACATGACAGTATCAGATTCTGGACATCAACAGCGGTTGTTGGGAAAATCATGCATCTATTATGTTTTCTTTTTTTTCCTCCAAAAACGGGTTTGTGAAAGAGCAAACACCACCGAGCTTCTCTTTTTCATCTCTTATTTCATCCGACAGAGGCTGACCTTCCGTGGAAACTACAGCAGTAGGGTATTTTCACCTGGCGTGGATTTTTATCTCATAAAGTCTATATCAAGGGGGAAGCATGTTTTTTCTTCTCTTTCTTTCTTATTTTTTGGGGGGGGGATTAGGTTTACTTATTTATTTTTAGAGGAGGTACTGGGCATTGAACCCAGGACCTCATGCATGCTAAGCATACGCTCTACCATTTGGGCTACACCCTCTGCCCAAATACTGTCTTTTCTCACTGCCAACAGAGTCATATAAAATGAATATGAATCCTTGGTAAGAGTCGGTATTTCTTTCTGTGGTCTTGTGTCACAGCAAGCATTAAGCAAACAAAGGATCAGGTGGGAAAAGCACACAAAAAAACAGATGAATTTAGACAAAGGGAAATAAGGACAACTTTTAAGTTATGACATAAAGAGGAACAAAATCTTGAGAACTGCACAAAATACAAAGAGAAACCTCCACAGCAATCTGCTGCCAGAAACAATTACTTGTATACCATAATCGAAAGATTTTTAACTGTATATAGTTGTAGAAATCTGGCGTTATCTGGAGCAACTTGGACAGAGGGGAATGAGGAAGATAAAAACGAAAGCTACAAAACTTTTATAATTCCTTGAATATCTATGTTTTGGACAATCACAGGATGATGGAGACAGTATCATCTACTCCAGAAACAGCACAGTCCTATTCAGGGTGGGGGGACCACAGCTATGAAAAAATCGGAAGCTAAGAGAACCCCAAGAGCCCAGGTGTTTACTTCTTCCAACTCTGGGCTGCTGTCCTCCCTGCCTGGGGCTCCCTGTCTCTGAACTTTGACCACATACAGCTATTAGCACTAGAATATGAGAAATTCTTTGCCATACCAGCAGGAACCCCTGTTTCCTCTTTTTTCCTCAAAATCAGGACCCACCAATAACATTTTTCTTCCTTCTCAAAGCCCTGTGGATGGGGCTGGAAACACGAGCCCGGAAGCAACGCCCTCTTCCCTGCTGTACCATCGGGACTTAGACCCTCATCAGAATTTGCGGCTTGACCCCCGACTTAAGGGTGGTCCAATTATGGCTTCAAAAAAGATGAAAGATACACCCTCAAGCCCTTGCACTGAGAGAAGAACTTAGGAGTCTGTTTTACGAAGGCTTCAGTTATAACTGGGAACTGAACTTACTCCTTTGGAAGGGAACAGAAGAAAAGCACACTTTTAACGACATATCCAAATGTGACACATCTAATATAAAAGTGAAAAGCCACAGCTCTGGGGCTTTCTTGTAAAGAGGTCCTTCCCAAACGTTTTCCTCATTGGACCAACATATGCTCTCACTCTTGCTCTCTCCCATTTAAACCTGGGGCTTCTAAGGATATCTATAAATAAATACAGAATTTCCTTTCTAGAGACACTGAAGATTTCCCCAGTCCTGCTACCAGACACTGGGTCCAGTTCAACAAACATGTCTTGAGTTCCAATTATGTGCAGACACTAGGTCCCCGTGCTAATAATGGGAAGACAGTTTCTTCCAAAAATGTCCTTGTCTTCCTTAATTCCTGGGACAGTTTTTTGGCATCCCGACTAGAACCAGCAACTATCAATTAGGCCTTAGTCTTGTGGACACCCATTAAGTTAAAAGTACTTAGTGATTTTTGGCTATTTGCAAGGCTATCTCTGATAGCAACAGAAGTGTTCCTGGTTCATGTGATAAAATCTGAAATGAGGGACAGGTACATAAATAACCAAAAGCAAAAGTTGAAACTGTGGCACATACATAGAGCTGTGACAATCTGAAGGAAGAGAGATTGCTTATCACTGAAGGGGTCAAGGAAAAAATTCAAGAAGGAAGTAGCATTTGAGACCGTCTTCAAACAAGGAAAAAGTACAGTGAACACTCAGCCATGAAAGGTGTGGGATGTGAACAGAGAGAGAGGTAAGAGAAAGCAGCCCGGGAAAATAACAGAGGGTCTTGAGAATCACAGAATTTTCAATTAAAGCATCAATTCAATCCATTTGGATAAACAAATTGTGATGTATCCCAACAACGGAAGACTGTTCAGCAGCAACAAGGCACGGACTTCTAACATATATCCCAACGTGGATGAACTTTAAAAACGTTATGCCTAGTGAAAGAAGCCAGACACAAGAGGTCACATGTTATATAATTCCATTATATGAACTGCCCAGAAGGGGCAGATCCACATAGACAGAAAAGACATTAGTGGTTGGCTAAGGCTCGTAGGGGTGGGAGTGAAGGGGATGGGGTTTCTTTCTCACGGTGGTGAAAATGTCCTGGAATTAGATAGTGGTGATGGCTGTATAGCTCTGAGAATCTACTAAAAACCACTGACTTGTACACTTATATAAAAAAGGTGAACTTTACAGTATGCAATTTATACCTCAATAGAGCTGTCATAGCAAATAAAATTAATCCATTTTAATATTTATATTTATGTAGAATTTGAATACCTAGGCTAGTGCCCTATACGTATTTTTCACTTAGACGTATGTATTAACCATGTACACAGAGTACCATCTTTGTACAGAACATAAAACATAACAGCAGGTCAAAATTTTTAAGTTTAAGGTTCATGGCCTTAGAACTTCTCTAGAAGAAATGAATCTGCTGTCTTCTTAACCCTCCAAATCAGGTGCATTTTGGGTATTAATAAATAAATGATACATAACTTATGGGAAGCTTTTTAATATTTGAACACAAAGCAGACAGTATCAGAGATCAGTTTCTTTACATGGCTGAATTTTCAAACAGCATTTTTGTTGAAACTAAGGGAGTTGCATTTCATTGTGTATGTTCTCTAGGAAACACATGAAAAACACCAGTCATAAATTTTTAGATGCCAGTTTTTGTTTTGTGTTGGTGGTTCATTCATTTGTTCTTAATTATAGAAAGTGGGCCTGGTATTAGCATTTAATTTATTCTGTCTTCCTCTGAGAATGACTAAAGACTTTAGAAAGCTAACAGTTTCCTTTTTTGGGTCACATTTGCCATCAATTTCTGATTTTGTGCTTTGCTATATACACAATGAACTTAGAAAAAACTCAAGAATAAGCAAAACTTGACTCATCACAAGCAAAAATCTAGCTCAATGTTCATTTTGAGAGTAAAAGGAAACAAAAGTGGAAAAGATAACACAGATGCACATAAAATGATGCCAAGCTTAGCCAAGACATGGAAACAGCCTAAATGTCCATCAACAGATGACTGGATAAAGAAGATGTGGTATATTTATACAATGGAATACTATTCAGCCATAAAAACCAACAACATAATGCCATTTGCAGCAACATGGATGCTCCTGGAGACTGTCATTCTAAGTGAAGTAAGCCAGAAAGAGAAAGAAAAATACCATATGAGATCGCTCATATGTGGAATCTAAAAAAACAAACAAACAAACAAAAAAGCCAAACAAACAAAGCATAAATACAAAACAGAAATAGACTCACTAACATAGAATACAAACTTGTGGTTGCCAAAGGGGCAGAGGGTGGGAAGGGATAGACGGGATTTCAAAACTGTAGAATAGATAAACAAGATTATGCTGTATAGCACAGGGAAATACACACAAAATCTTATGGTAGCTCACAGAGAAAGGAATGTGACAATGAATATTGTATGTTCATGTATAACTGAAAAATTGTGCTCTACACTGGAATTTGACACAACATTGTAAAATGATTATAAGTCAATAAAAAATGTTTAAAAAAATGATACCAAGCTTACCAATTCTGTATCACGTGCACGTACTTAAGGCACAAATAGAAGGAAATGCCTCACAATGTGCAGAACTGTGGATTGTGAGACAATCTGAACTTCTAAGTCTGAATGTTTACCCTCCTTGGCACAAGTGAAAGGATTGCTCACTGTTTACCTTTTCTGTGCCAGTTACCAAGACAAGACTTTCTCTCATTTTAAATTTGATTCATTACTTTGCAAGAATCTGATTTCCTCCTACCAGGGAAACTTTAGCTAAAAACAATCTTCCAATAAACTTGCAGAAGTGCCTCTACCTTTGATTTCTGTCTATAGTGGTGTAATAATAATAAGTATTGACTAAACCAAGTTAATATGCGTCCAGTGTGTTTTAGTAATTCAAGGTGCTTGCCAACTCTTGATAATGATGTCTTTTTGTCGGTAGGAACACTGTGATGGATACCTGCAGGAATTATCATTCCTGTACTAAACAGAACAGCAAAGAATACTTAGAGGCTCACAGAAGGAAACTGCTGAATAATTTATAAATTGTTCCATCACTAAAACCGAACTACTTATCAAATGTGGGTTTTCAATTTCTCATTAACTGTGGGGACCAGATTCTGGCTAAAGATTGATTTTTACATTAAAAGAAACTGCTAAGATGATGAATAAGAAACCAACAAGGCAATAAAATAAGTAGTTTATTAGTAGTTATTGTAGAGAGGAAAAATAACACTCCAAAATGTACTGGCAAATTCAAGTTTAAGCACTAATTCAGGGATTCTCCTGTTACCATGATCACTAAATGGAATTCCAGAAGCTAGAAAGAGTACCTGTTTCTTTCCAGATCCTGAGAGGAAACGGTCATCAATTCACTTGCCAGAAACAGTTAATATATTACTCAAATCGCAGACTTTAATTAAAAATAAAAGAGATGCAGCAACAGAGATGTTTGTGGTTCAAATCAGATTTGAAATTAACTACCAGGTAACTTCTCCAAGTTTCAAGGCAGACTGTTTCCATACAACATAGTTATTTTTTTTACTCCAGAGAGTTCTAAGTATGTTTTATAAATGTCTGTAGAATTTTTTATATAAACATCCAGATTTCCCACATTCCAGTTTCCAGAAACTAGGTTTTGTTCCTCAAGTAGTCATTAAGATGCATGGGTAAATGATTTGGAGAAAGAAAAATACTTCACTGAAATATTTTTACTTATCTAAAGAGATGCCATGTTATGTGCATGGAAATGTGTCTATGTGTGTGATGGTGGTAGTGGAGGAGGAACACATACTTCCTGTAAAAGTAGGAAAATTACAAGAGAGCATTTAAAAAATATCTGTTAACCCCAACACTCATACATATTATCCTTGAGGAACATGTACCCTTCCAACATAGAGCCCCTATGGCTCTATTTTTATGTCAATTTCACAATGTCTCCGGCTTCATTCTTTTCATGATAAAAAGTTGGAATGAAAATAAATGGTTAGCTCCTGGACTTTTCATTCTCAATGATAGATAAATTCAGAATTACTTGAAAGCTGCAAAGGTGGGGTTACTGTATATTAACTGTATATTCATGCATGTCAGTATGCTTTCTCCATCATTATCTAAAAATACACTGTATAGTAGAACCACGTATGATAAGACAAATGAGCAAATGAATAGGGCAATTCAAAACCACAGAATGACTGAATATCAGAGCTCGAAGTGACCTCGCGGGCTACATGAGTGTAATTCCTATTTAAATGGAAACCTGGAAAAAAAAAAACAAACTGGAAACCTGACTGTGACCTCTATAGGGTAGAGTCCCCCCTTTATTCACGTGTGAATCCTTCCTACAAAGCCCAGCATGTGCCCAGCACTCTATAAATACATTTGAAATACACTACCATGTTTGTCGGATGAATGAAATTCATTTTAATGGAAGAGTGCATAACCTCAGAAGGAAAGACTTCTGGCTCTGATCCTTCTACAAAGAAATGGCTTACTGTCCATTTACATATTAGTAATGAATTAAAGCCTGAACAAGAGATCGTGCAACGGCAGTCCCCAACTAATGGAAAAGATGCATATCCAAAAGTTTGTATGTAAGTAGATTCACTGGACTCCAGAATGCATTTTCTCATACAAACAATGTTGCTCATAGCGGCTCACTTCTCTGGCCAGCCCACAACTTCCTTAAGTATACAGTTCCAACAGACTAACCACCACGCAGAAAAAGGTGCCATGGGAAAATGTGTCCGGCACCCCATTATGGGGAACATCTTGCTGCTGCCCAGTAGGTAGGCTCCTTCAAGATTAGAGATGGAAGATGAGAAGAAATCAGACCAGGGTAAAGCTGTCAACAATGAGAGAGGGAGAGAAATAAAAGCTCAGTCTCCAGTGCTCCGTGCCCCCAGCCAAACCACCTTACGTTCCTCACTCATCTGCTACGCGTGCATGCCTGGAGCATCTTCTGTATGTCAGGCACTATGCTATGCCCTGGGGGGTGCAGCAGAGGCCAAAATCAATGTGGTTTTTATCCTCCAGGAACTTATAATCTAGTAGGGAAGACAGACTTTGAAGGGTCAGAGAGGCAAATAGGGGAGAGGGTTAGTGGGGAGCAGAGAGAGGTCTAATGAGCAGAAAAGGAAAAGACTATTCAAAACGTAAGGCACCATTTCCCTCCTCTTTATTCCTCCATCTGCATTCTTTCATCATTGGGGTGAAAGCAGGTGAGGGACAGGAACAAGTACCAAAAAAGCAGATGTAGGAAGAGATTTCATTTTCCTCTCCCCTGTTTTTACCCTTTTTTACAGATCCCAATGCCAACTAGTGCAGGCAGAGGTGAATGGCATTGACGTGGGCTGCGGGGAGTGGACCAGCAAACAAGAGAGCTGTAGCAGTGACAGCAGGACTGAGAGGAAGGAGAGCTCACCACCCCAGGACAAAGCAGAAATCACACTGTGTCAGGAATGGACAAGATGAGGCTGTGCCTAATTAGGAAAAGGCCCTTCTGCTCAGGGCCCATCCAAGACAGACTCTGCTCTGGACATATAACCTTGTGATGACTGGATAAAGAAGTTGTGGACTATATATACAATGGAGT
The DNA here is from genome assembly GCF_036321535.1 of Camelus dromedarius. Lineage (NCBI taxonomy): Eukaryota > Metazoa > Chordata > Mammalia > Artiodactyla > Camelidae > Camelus > Camelus dromedarius. Next base: position 21,329,164 of record NC_087436.1, read on the forward strand.
AGTAGTCAGCCATTAAAAAGAATGAAGTAATGCCATTTGTAGCAACATGGATGGACTTGGAGATCGTCATACTAAGTGAAGTCAGACAGCAAGAGAAAGAAAAATACCATATGATATCACTCATATGTGGAATCAAAAAAAAAAAAAAGATACAAACAAACTTATTTACAAAACAGAGACAGAGTCACAGACATAGAAAACAAACTTACGGTTACCAGGGAAGGAAGAGGGGGTGAAGGGAGGGATAATTTGGGAGTTCAGGATTTGCAAATACACACTACTAAATATAAAATAGATGTACAACAAAGACCTACTATATAGCACAGGGAACTATATTCAATATCTTGACCTATAATGAAAAAGAATATGAAAAGGAATATATATATGTATGTATAACTGAATCACTATGCTGTACACCAGAAATTAACACAACACTGTAAATGGACTATACTTCAATGAAAGAAAGAAAGAAAGAAAGAAAGAAAGGACATCTACCCCCAAACCTCTCAGTTTTCCCCATCATTTTCTAAAACCCATTCAGGAATACTGATTGATATCTGTGGAGGCTGCTGTAATGAGAATACTTACAGCTTGATAAATCCACTGTTGGTTGAAAATACTATAAACTGGAAATGCATATAATACACCTAATCTACCGACCATCATTGCTTGGCCTAGCCTACCTTAAGTGTGCTCAGGACATTTTAACATTAGCCTATAGTTGGGCAAAATCGCCTAACTACAAAGCGTATTTTATAATAAAGTGTTGAACATCTCACATAAGGTATGGAATGCTGTACTGAAAGTGAAGTACAGAATGGTTGTGTGCATTTTGGTTGCTTACTTTCATGACTGCAAGGTTGACTCTGAGCTGAGGCTGCTGTTGGCCCAGCATCATGAGAGAGGATCGCACCGCAAAGGATCAAATTCAAAATTCAACGTACAGTTTCGGGGGGAGGGTCTGGCTCACTGGTAGAGCGTATGCCTAGCACGCATGAGGTTCTAGGTTCAATCCCCAGCATCTCCACTAAAGACAAATAAATAAATAAATAAACCTAATTACCTCCCCTCCAACAAAAAATAAAAAGATAAATTTGAAAAAAAAATTCAATGTACAGTTTCTACCGAATGCGTTATCACTTTCATACCATTGTAAGTTAAAAAATCCTAAGTCGAACCATCGTAAGTCGGGGACAATCTGCTAAGAAATTATTAGTTTTGTGATGACATTTTTCCTCATACCTATCAGTAGCAGAAATTTTATTTTTGAAGTTCTGTGGGCGGGTAGCTGTTGTCCTTCTTTTCAATCCTTTCACCCCTACCTGCAATATAACAGGTGTAGTAGACTTACATGATTCTTTTAGATCACCCAGCATCTGAATTTCCCTTCCTATGTTTGCAAAAATCATTAACTCTAATTTTACAAAAGCAGGCAATTTCAGATGATTGCTTTCTTAGCCCCCTTGCAATAGAGTGCAGGCATATGATCAGGTATACTGGCTCCACCAAAAATATTCATCCCAGATTTTGAATCTCAAGAAATTTCAAGAAACAAGTACTGTACAGAGACCTGGGTCTAGGGTTGGGGCAGCGAGAGCAGCATCCAGAAGCAGGAGTGGCGGTATCTGGTGGGTCATGTCAGTGATTTTGGGAGTGCAAGGTGTCAGGCCTATGGTCACAGCCCAGGAGGCAGTTAGGGGTATGTTCCCTGGACCAGTTGAGTGGCCTTGTTCCTGGTTGATGAGCTTCTGAGCTAGGTTCTCAGCTTTCCTGGGGAAACTGTGAGCTAACTAGCAGCCTTCAGAAACTTTTTTTCTGATGACATTAGCCAGAGGTTTCTGTTGCTTACAGCTGAGAATCCTGACTGATATACCAAGTCACATAACATTTTATTACTTTTGGTCAAAGGCCACTGTAAGATTTAAAGAGCAAACAAACAGCGAGAGCCTACAGGTGAGTCAGGGAGTCAGAATGAGCTGCTGAACAAGATGTTACTGAGGATTTCTGAAATCATCTCCTAAAAGGAATGACAGGATGAATGATCCATGCTGTTTTAATAGTATCCAAAACATGATTTATTTTCTATCAGGCTGAGATGCAGAACACTGCTTGCCATCCCCTAAAAAGCATTCAGTTACTTTCTCACATGCTCCAAGGTACCCTGTTGCTCAAGAATTCCAACTGGTCCCTCCAAAAAGCTTGAATTTTAATCTCCCTTCTTAATTATTCCCAAAGAAAGTGTGATGCCATTCCATTAAGCTGGCTCAGTCAGAAGCATCACCTTATATTAGCCTGATAGAAAAATCTTAAAAATATGTATCCTTGGGGAAAAGACCAGGTAGGAAACGAAAAAATGTAATTTTTGAAACTAGAAATACATACTCATACTTGAATCAGAATTGATATTTCTCCTACAATAATCTAACTTCATTCACCTTGGATAGTACATTTAATTTCCCCTAGTTGCTATAAATTGCATAGAAGTTCACATTAAACTTTCCTTTTGGCTTATTATCAACAACTTTTACCACTGTACTGTAAAAAGATGTATTTTCAGTAAGACCCAAATTACTGTAGAAATCACATGAAAAACAAAATTTTGGCACATGAAAAAAATTCTTACTATGAGAAAAATCAACACAAGAAAACTTTTTTTAGCATGATGGCAAGGGTTTGGGAAAATGAAACTTACAGGAAAAAGAGTTTGTGTTGCCAGTTACTTTTTTTTTTTTTTTTTGCTATTTTTGCAATGTCCAAAAAGAATTCCTTGTCCTAAACCAATTTTATTTTCTGTTTTGTCTTCTAAAGTTCTATCTTCTCATTATAAACTCCAGTAATCAAACACTGAGAAGATGGTAATTCCATGGATGTAGGTTTCAGTTCAAGAATAAAAAGTCAGAACAGAAGAACAGGAAAATGTATTTTTTATCTCAAACAATAAAAGCAAATCTGAAACAGCAAAAATAATGTAAAAAAAAAAAATCAGGATCAGACAATGTGAAATGTTGGAAATTTTTCCCAGCTCTGAATTCTGATTTTTTTTAATTTACATGATATATATAGAATAATTCTCCCTCTCATTATTTCAGAGGACAGAGTGGTGAATCTACTTAAACAAAGGAAGCCTCTGTCTATAAGCCAGGATTCATATGAAGTTAGATCATTTGCACAAGGCCATACAGTTTTATGCCACATTCATAAAAGAACCATTTCCTCTTCTACTCTCTAAAATTATTATTAAACCAGAGATGCTGAAAAATCAAGCAGGCTGCAACCTGCCTGACCTTCAGAAATAAGAACCTCTTTCAGGATATTTGGAACTAAGAGTAAGTCATGGGGGAAAAGCAGGTTGCTATTAAACTTAGATCTTCTAACTTAGGGTTCCCCAGTCTTTTGGCTCAAAGAGAAGCCCTAAGATCCGTACAGGTGAGAGTGAAAGACTGTAACTAGCAGGGCAGGGGGAGGTCATCACCATCACGCTAGGCTGACAAACACCCTCTGGCCCTGAGAACCTCTGCCAATCTCAGAAAGGCCCTGTAAGGAGAGGAGAGGCATTCCAGGGAAGACTTTCACATCCACCAGGAGATCCCAATTTCCAGATAGGAGCCTGGCGATGAATATGTGAAGGACACACTCAATCCTGAATGGGACACACAGCCCTACAGGGGGTTTAGGGCACTCACACACGAGACAATACACACCTGTCATAAAGTTTAACAGACAAGGACAGAGGATGCTCTAGAAAACCCAATAACCCTGTAACTGGGGATGTGTTAAGCCCTGTATGTCAGCTTAACTTCTTAGTGCACGGGCGTCAGAAATGCTCATGGACATGTTCTCTCCTTGGATGCTGAGGCAGGACCAGAACAAGACATCTAAGTTGTGTTCCTCCTTCACTGTTTTCAAACTGGGCGTAGACAGGTGCAAATGGTTCCACTGGATGGGTTTGTCTGTTTCTGCTTGTGTACAAAACTCATTAACGGACACAGCTACCACCTGCTTGTAGTGTCAGCTGTTTCTGGTATCAGACATGGCAGGCTGGGTGCCATCAGCATCAAGGAGGGGCCCTCAGGCCAGGCCACCAGGCGTTGCTATAGTTTCACATGGATTTCCTGTTCCTCAGAGAGAACGGAAAAGGACCCCCGAGGAGGGGGCCGACCCCCAGGGCACCTGACAGCTGGGCCCCTCTGCTACCTCACACCTCAAGTACTGGTTAACTTCTCAAGCCATATAAAATGTTACCCCAGGTTTACTCAGCTCTGCAGTTTATCACAAACTGACCAAACAGGACGAGCCAGTCTGGATTATATAACATGTAAATGAGCCAGGGGAGGTACAGGGGGAGCTGACTGTAGGACAAGCCGCAGCACTGGTTCCATGGGTTCTGCCCCACTACACCTGCAGCCTCTCCGGTCCCCGTTCTCCCCTGGCACTTTCTATCGCAAATATGGAGCATACCAAATGAAAGTGACCAGGTGCATCCCCACAAACACCAACTAGTAAATCACCAAAATGAATGAAAAGGGACACAAAAGTTTAGGTTTTACATCGTTTAGGCTTTCTTCATCTGGTACACCTAACCAAATAAGTCATATTCAGACCTAACAATATTAACACATTCTAAAGACATTATCAGTAACTAGCATCTTCTTCCCACACACGCGTGCTATCAGCTTAAATGTGCGCTCAGTGCCAGGACTCCAGTTTCACCAGTGTTGTTATGTGACTTGAATAAACTGTTTTATAGTTTCATGCATGTACTTGTTTAAGAAACAGATCTTACGTCTACCACCCGCAGAGATGTTGAAGAGGTACTAAATGGTGAAACTGGTAACATTCCATAAGTAATTCTCTAACAGGATAAACCGACACAACAGAATACAATATTTAACGTTTTATAATAAAAAAGGAAAATACTGAACTGATAATCAGTTTTTCATATTAACCCTACATTGCTTCATGAATTGCATGATTACTTACAATCAGCTATAATTTTTTTTTCTTTTAAACAGGCTGTTAGGAATCAATTGGAAAAAATAAAAGCTATTAAGAATCAAAGTTGTATTTACATAATCACTTAAAGAGTAGATGATGACTGTAAATATAGCAGTCATACATGACACTGAAAAAAATCACAAAGAAATCAGTGAGGTTTAAGAAAAGCTAGCTGAAATTTAGTAACTTCAGTCTAGAAATTCAAAAGCATACAAATATATTTATATATGCACACACATGACTGGCATAAAAAATGTATATATATATATGCTCATTATAATAGTTGTTAAAAAATTAGGGCTTGGTTTAATATATCAGAATTCTTTCCTAGGTTGTCATCTGTTAAAGTTTTTTTTTTTAAATAACTATGATCAAACTTTCTTTCCTGGTCCCCTCCACCTTTTTAAATGGAGGTACGGGGGATTGAGCCCAGGACCTTGTGCATGCTAAGTATGTGCTCTACCACTGACCTATACCCACCCCAACCCCATTCTTTTCTATTTTGGATACCCATTATTTGTGGTTTTGAAAAATCAAGTCTTAAGGACCATCTTTGAAAAGATAAATAAAAAAACAAATCAGGGAAAAAAGCCTTTTCGGACAATCCTACAAAATGTACATTTAACATATTGTTTCAAAATCTTTCACAGGAGTGAGCAGTGATATCATCAGGCTGTATCTCTCCATTCCTAAGAGTGAGCATGAGGCAGGGCAGCAAACTGGCTTATACTGTGGAAACTGCCACGCTGTGGCAGGCACACACAGCTTCAACAGAGTCTAGATTCAAATGCCACCTCGTTGGTCATCCCTATCCACCCTCCACTGCAATAGGGAAACTGGAAAAAAAAAATCAAAGTGAATGGTTATTGAAAAAGCTCCCTGGTGATTTTGATTCTCTTCTGACCTGCCCCCCAAACTGAGAACTAAAGAACAAAGAAACATAGGCACTGCCCATCTCCTCACCCTTAAACCCGCTACCTCCAAATACCTGAGAACCCCTGGTCTCAACTGACTACTCCCCTGGCGAGTTTTAGAGCCTCAAGTTGTGGTTTCAGCAAGACGGGTGTCAATGCAAAGTCAAATGTGATAAGGGCCACAAAATGAGAACTTTCTAAGGCCATTTCTATACTCTACAGAGTTGAGCCAGGCTGCCACCTTTACGAGCTGAGCATCCACTGGGGAGGAGGTGACTCTACAGGCGCCCTAGTTCATCCTGTCTGTCCTGTTCCCATCATTCGTGCTCACATGATAAGCTTGCAGAAGAGTTTCTCCAGCGAGGCTCACAGAAAGAGCTTCAGGGCTAATTCTGCAAAGACAAAAACCAGGAGTAGGAACTCCAACTCATCCAAGGAAAAGGTCATTTTGTTCGGAGGGTAAGGGAAATATTCTAAATAGCATCTTGGAAAATGCTTCCCCTCCAAGAAGGAAAAGTAAACATTTTACAGGCTAGAATCTCTATTCCCCTCCCAGAAATTCCCATGGCTCACTTGGCAGGTCTCCAGGCCGCCTAGCTCAGCTGGCAGATATTCAAATACAGTTATTCAAAATATGTTAATGAGGCTGACAGGGCGCTTCCATCACATAACCCCACCCTCCCTCCCTCCCTCTCTTTGTGTGAACTGAACTTGTGCAGGTTAAAACAGGCGTGCCAAACACTTGCTAAGTGAGATTACTGACTGTTGGCTAAATGACTGAGAATTTAAAATAAGCATTCAGGGAGAACGGCTTTGCTCAAAACCATGTTGCCTTTTAAAGGAATATTTTGATGCTCAAGTCACTCCAGCTCCCATATTCCTCTATAGCTGTAAAAATACAGGCATTCATGATTGACATTCTTCAAGTGCTATATGCAAAGTACCTTAAAGATTCCAAGTACTTTACAAGCATTCTTTTAAACCTAACTTTCAACTGACATGTTTCATTCTACAAATGAAGCAATGGGATTAGTGGTCACGCACTGTGAAAATAATGATAACTGGAATCACAGACAGGTTTATTAAGTTATTAATTTATCAGTTAATAAACCTATTCAACAGTATCTCTTTAGCCCAAGAGCCAAATACTTCCTTCGAGCACAGAGATCACAAAGCCAACTAGCTCCTCATCTTGGGTTTGGATGTATTCTAAAAATCTCAAAGTTCCCCCACAAAATCAGACTGTCTCAAAATTTTCATTCCTTTCTCCTTGCCTCCCCAAAAAGCATTAACTTGCTTCTTCATCCACACAGGCATTCCACACATAGTCTGAATTTTAAAACACAGGCCATGCAGCTTCGTCAGTAGAACAGAAAGTGCTGGTTCCAAAACAAAAAACAAAAAAAACCTGAACATCGCCTGGTCCCTAAATTAGGCCCCAAATCACCAGACCTTATACAGGAAATCAGGATCCAGTACCTTCAGTTTCAAAATTAAAGGGAGGCTGGAAGGAAGGTATAAATGGGATTACATACTTACTCGGGGTGACTCACTCTCATATGCTCAAGATTAAACTGAGCTCGGAATCTACAATCAGGAAAGAATTTTTCCTCGGAGGCAGAGAGGGGTGTGGGATTTCCAAATGTGCACTAAAGTAGGATCTTCAGTGTGAATCAGGTGAGCAAATCCCACATAATGAACTTTCTACTACAATGAAGGAGCAAACATAGGTGAAGCGCACGCCTTCCCAAAAGGTGTTGATACGAAGCCTCTCCCTATGGTTCCAAAGCTAGAGATTAGGCGGAGAAGCAAAAGAGACCGGGGTGGCACTGCAAGGCCAATATACTTAACATTATTGAACTGCGCACTTCAAAATGCCTAAGATGGTCGATTTTGTGTTATGTGTTTTGACAATTAGAAATAAATTTTTTTCACAAAGAGAGAGACTGGGGTGAATTTACCATGTTGCAACTGCTCTAAGGGGCAGCTAAAATGCTCTTAGAATGTCAAAGTGAGTTTTGGGGATGATAACCCCCTGAAGAAGGAGGTGGATATGGCGGATTGGGAATGGCACCAGCATGGGGCTTCAGGACGCTAGTGTTCATGTCTACCCCTGTCTGTCGAAAGCAACTGGTCTTGAATTCAGGGTATGTCCTTAGCCCCGATTCCCTAGGTCTTCATTTTTCTCATTAAGAATAGGATGAGTAATAAGTTTCTCTCCTTTCACTACTTTAAGAAAAATATCTTCCTTGAATCATTTTCTTCTTAAGCATTTCAATAAAAATCTCAAAGTTACAAAAAGTTATTCTGCTTTGGAAATGTACGGTTTAGAAATACAACAGGTTCCATGTGAAAAACAAATATGAATGTTTTCAAAGCTAGAATTTTAGTGGAAACATTAAAAAATACTTTGATATCCATGTTCCAACATCCCTTAGCTAATAAGAACATGGATTTCTCAGCATACAACTATTTCTCCAAGTTGGGAATAAAAACCACACTTGTAAAAATATTTAGCATGCATAAAAGCTACCATAAAAGAGTATCTTTTAGTTCTTTAAGAATCACTGATATCAGTAGGCAGATATTAAGCATTAAAATATGGCTGAGTATTAAAAATTGAAACAGAAATAAACTACCAACATACTATGACTTTTAAGTTAATCTATGCACATTTTCTGTTCAAATACAAGTAAACATAAAATCATACAAGGCTAAATATGTATATTGACTTTAGTGATGAATCTTATTTAATTATTAAAGAAATATTTCCCTTTAGTAATTTATACAAAGTGCAATAAATCTGCTTACCTAATATTTTATAACTTTTTTCCTATATGTTACACCAAAACCAGAAATTTTTAAGTTAATATACTCCCATTGAAAATTCATAAGGTATATGTTTTTTTTATGCTGCACTTGGATGACTACTTACTGTTGTGGTTCTCCCCTAAGAGCACTTATAACTTGTTTTCGGCAAATGTAAATATTCGTTGGAAATATCTATCACTATGTTGTTAAACATATGGGTTAGAATAAATTACAGAAAAAGAATCTGAAAAAATAACCAGAACTATCAAGAGATTCATATGAAAAGAGGTCTACCAAGTATACGGTTCAAAAAATACAGGAAAACAAGGAAATAGGGTCACCTCAAATGAAGACAGCAAGGGGTGAGCCCAGCCTTCAGTTCTTCATGGGGAGTAGAAGTTGCAGGAGTCCGTCCAGCCTTTCTCGGGAGAAGCTGGTTCTGGGTCTCCACCACCGCCCAGCAAGAGCCCTTCTATTCACTTCGGGAGCAAAGTGATCTCCTAACCAAACTTACTTGAACTCTCGGTGCAGCGAGAGGGTGTGGCAGACACTTTGTATAATAACAATAATGATACTCCACACTTACAAAGCAGATAGGAAGATTCTGTAAGATCTTGCGGGAAGATGGGCAGAGTATCTAAGAGGCTGACGTCTTCCTAAGTAAATGGAGGAGACGGGAGAGCATGAAAGATGGGGGGAAAGAAGGAAGGGAGGAAAGATCAGCCAGCTCCTCAATATGCCCCCACAGTGTGGAAAAGTCCTACAGTACAATCCTAGCACCGAAAAATGAACACTTTCACACTGAGATGGTTTGGGTAGAGTAAATGCAAAAAAGGAACACTTTGATGAAGAGATGGTTAGAGCAGGATGAGGATGGATTCAACAAAAGCCGATGACAGCCATCATTTTACAAGTAATGCCCCAAATTCCTTTTCTTTGGGAGGAGGATATCAAGATCTTTCTGCAAGGTAGGAATAGCATCATAAAGTTCCCCTAAGGAAATAATGTATCAAAAAATGATCACTTTCTAGCAACAGAGTTAAATTCAGTAGGTAGTTGGAAATAAATTCTTTATTCCTCTGCTAGGATTAAATAACCATTCCCACCTGGTTCACTTCTTGAGCAATTTTCTAAAATAGAGTCTGATCTGTCTCTCACTCTCTTTCTCTAAAATGGACTTTACAATCAAAGTTTGGGTTAAAAGAAATAGAATATATACATTAAACGTGGGGAGAGGGAGAGAAAGAAGACAGAGAGAAATTTGAAAAACAAGAACTTCTTTAATCAAGTAGAATTCTTTTCATGGTCTTTTACAAATCAACCACATCTCAAGTAATGAAAAGTTAGGGCAAACCAGACATGTACTCAAAAGACAAAGGGAAAATATACTTGAAATTAGAACTATTCCAGGAAATCTGGACTGTATTTTAATAATACGCTTTCAGATCCAATAACCAGAATAACCAGAACTTCGGGTGAAGAACTAATCCTCCGTCAACTCTTCATCTTTAAGCTATTCATTAAACTCTTGATTCAGGAACGCACATTCTTTTTTAAATCGATACCTACATAATACCTTCCTTGATTTAATAACACCTTCGTTCCGATGCTTAGGTTCTTTCTCATATTCTAACCTTTCTAAAAATTCCCTTTCACTTTTGTCAGCCTCTAAATATGCCCTCTTTAGGGGAGAATCTGATCTAAGTCACTGCAAGAAAACACTAAACACATATATACACTTTTTAAAGCATCACAGCATATTTCCCTTACCTCACAGAAAAAAAAGCTGAAGATACTTTCTGAGTTTTGGTTCTTACCTTCCTACTCCACTCTTTATACATTTTTACTTCTACTGGATTTTCTTTCTTCTCCCATTTTTTCTCCATGCCCAACTCAGCATTTCTCAGGTATCATTTAAGGACCACCTACATCAGAATCAGCAGGGATTTGAGTTCGAAAATGCAGTTTTCTGGACCTCTACCTATATTTACTAAAAACTTCAGAAGGTGGGAGTAGGGCTTCAGAATTTTCATTTCAGAAGTTACCTGGGCAATTGGGATGTACACGGAAATTTGAGGACCACTGTCCCAAACCCTTGATTCCTCCTTCACCAAAGGAACACAGGGACTCTACATATTATACATTATATTATATATCTATATATTGTATATTATATATCTATACATTGCATATTATATATCTATATAAAAATAAGTACCGTCAGAGCATCTGAGAAGGGAGAGCGGCGAAGCAGTTCTGTCCACCTTCCTTTTGAAATACACATGGAAGAGGCAGGAAAGTTTGGAGGGCAGAACCTGAACTGGCTGTGAAATGTCAGCACAAATGCAGACTCGTCAGCCCTGCTCTGTGGCTACTGCCAATTACAGTAGCCAGACCTGCGAGAGGACTGATTACATGTAATTTATAAAAAGTAAACAAGCTGAGCAGCTTGTGAACAATGAATGGAGATACTCAAGCCAAGAGGTAATAAAAATCATGAATAAATGACTCAGCATCCCCCTCCCCACCCAGACAACAATTGCTTGTACTTGGGCTAGGATTAGCACAGGCCAAAAAACTGAGCATTTGGGGAAAGATTTAAATGATAATAGACCATTGACCAGGAGAGATTTTGTGTCTCACAAAAACCTCTGTGACAGGGCTGCACAGTACAGAACTGGAGTTCAAAAGCTCAGTCATTTCAATGACTTTTTCTCAATCTTATTGAAGCCAGAAAAGGAAATGCCTGGGTCCAGGGCTGCAACCCAGTCCTGCACCTGAGTGATGGCTTTTAATGGAAACAGGGAAATAAACCAAATAAATAATGCAGACGTAGGAACCAAGCTTTATGAGGGATTCCTCTACGAGAGGGTTTCCTACCTCCAGCACGATTGATATTTGGGGGCTGGGTTATTCTTGGTTGCGGGGCTGCCCTCTGCGTTATGGAATGTTTAACAGCAGCCCTGCCTCTACCCACCAGCCACCAGTAGCACCCCCAGCTGTGACAACCAAAAACATCTCCAGGCTCTGCCAAGTGTACCCGGCAGGGGCAAAATCACCTCCAACTCAAAACCATGCTCTACCCAGACACCTTATGAAGAAATGTTCATATTAGTAAATGAGCTCAAGTAACATTTTTGACATCGGAAAGTCTCATGATTTCTGCTTTTAAACATGCATGTATATTAAATATACACCTCTGAAGTCCACCATCCTGTTTTTTAAAATATATTTTTCCATTACCAGGGACTGCAATACAAAATCTTAATATGGTTTTCAGGAGCTATTCAAGCCACTACAAAAGTGCCACATAAGGAAATTACTGTGTGGGCACCTCACTTTTCCTTGTCATGATCAATGTGTTGAAGTGTGCTGTCAACTTTACTGCCAGAGTATTTACATCCACTTAACAGAGCCAAGGTATCCATCAGGTGCTAGAGCCCACGAGACTTTTAGGAGCCCATGAACCATGTCTTCCCTTTCTTAAAAAAATTAGTATTAAAAATGAATATAATAAGAATAATGAATATCTAATAACACATCCAGCTTGCTATACATTCATCTTAATACAGACCCAGTTGCAAAAATATAATTTTTCTTTTTTTGTAGAGGAAGGGAACCCATGAAGGCAAAAGTATCTGGGGCTCAGGAAAAATCACAACATGGCCCCAACATAGAAAGGGGAGACAAGGAATTAAATAAACAAGGACAACCCGGTGTGACAGGCGCTGTGCAGCAGAGCATCAGAGGAGAACAGAACAGATGCTCTCGGCCCACTGGGTCTGGGCGTGTGAGTGATGATGGTGGTATGAGTTCAGGGGAGGCGGGGGTGGGGGCGGGGGACAGGAGGGTGGAGAAGAGGGAAGAATAAGTACTGTTAGCCTGGTTGTGGAGGCAGAGAGGGGACGGCCAGGGATTCCTGGAGGAAAGAAGAGTCCACGCCAAGGCCAGCAGGAGCCATCACCAGGCCAATCTGGGACCTGGAAGTTCAGGACAGCTGGGGAGGAGCACGTGAGTGAGGAGGGTGCGTGTGCAGAGGCCACATCACAGAAAGCAGTGCAAGCTAAGAGAAGGGGTCAGGCATTCCTCAGAGCAAAGGAACGCAGCAGAACAGCCTCAGACTGGGGGCCAGGAGTACCAGGTCTGTGTTCCACAAAGGCCGTGCTGGCTGCCTTGATGAGGACGGTGATGAGGGGCCCAAGCACAGAGTCAGGGAGATGGACAGGCCACTGCAGAATCTAGCAGGAGGGAAAGGCAGCTCAGGCCACACACAGGTCAGTAAGTCAAGAGATATTTGGAAGGCAAAACCACCAGGATTTGCTCACTGGGTGTGGAGAATGAGAAGAGAACAAAGAAAACCATATGGTGTAAGCCACTGGGGAAGGGATGGTGGCGTGATTGACAGAGAGGGAACAGTAAGAGGGCGGGGCTGAGGGAGAGGATGGGAAAACCTGCAGTGGGCAGACCGGCTCCGCATTGCTGCGGGGGTCTAAGCAGTCAGATCCAGAGATGTGGTGTGAGAAATGGGCTGAAACGGCATCTTCAGATCATCTACATATAATTCAGGGGCAATTTAACTGGCCTTTAAGACCCACAGACAGACTTTAAAGATGAGATAGAACACATGCAAGATGATAATAACGTTTGCGTGTCCGTTTGTCAGAATTCTGGGGGAATGGAGAACATGAAGTTTTTATCAGATTTTCAGAAAAGTTTATGAACTCATGATGGATGGTGACCTACTAACAGTGAGAGGTGGGAGAAGGGACCATCCAGGGCTAGCAGCACCAGAATCCTTCGGAACTCCAACGCTTCCGGACACCAGAGCCTGGGATCAGGAAGGCCCAAGAGGGGACATGTTTGGAGAAGATGGATTGGTCATCTCCAACAGTGGGGGCAGCCTCATGTATACAACCCACCCAGGAGTCTGGCTGGAAAAGGGAGGAATAGAGACAGTCTCAACCTAGCCTCATCTCTGAAAATGAATCCATCTTTTAAAGTCCTGGTGAAATCTCTCTTGCCACCATCATGAAATTTTAAAAGGATCCCAGAATTCATCCCCCTCTACTGAATGGGGAGGGGATTGCCAGTGTTCAGCAACTCAGCTGAATTCGTCTAGAGTCTGGCCTCACACATCACAGATCATAATACAATTTGCAGTACTCGGTGCATCCTGTGTCCCTAGTAGCACATACACTCCTGAAAGGTGGAGACAGTGCCTTCTCGGTCCGTTTCTGAATTCTTGGCAGCGCCTTGTTCTCAGCAGGCACTCCCTCGAGGGCTGAAGGGTCTGACCTGAGAGGTGACAGATCTGGCCCTGCCAGAACAGCTGGTTAACCTCTATGACCTCGGACAAATCAATTAGTCTCCCAGAGGCTAATTTTCATTCCCTGTAAAAAGAGGAGGTTGGCCTCTCAGCTAGGGGAGAAGGAGACACGCGTGACTGGGAAAGGTATTTAATATAGCTGTTGTTTTTGGAATGCGAATCGCAGAAAATAAAACTGGATTATAAAACACAGGACACTCAAACAATGCGCGATAGAGAAATGGGTTGGAAAAGGTTGAGAAACATTGAACTTGATGATTTATAATTTTGGGCTTAAAATTCTACAACTCTTTGGTCACGCTCTTCGAGAGACTGTGCCAGGTACCACACTGCACAGTTTAGACACAGAACAAATGCAGCCTTTGTCCTCTGGAAATTAATATCCTATTACAAACATCAAAGAATGATAAATGAAGCCACAATTTTCTCTGTAAACAGATCATGTGTACACACCTTCTACTATGTATACTGTGGGTCATTACGAAAATCATAGAGAAAAACTATATTTAAAATAAAAATACACCAGGCATGCTTTTCCTGTTTTGACTACTTCGCTGCTTAAATGAAGGGAAAGAAAAAAAGAACACTGTTCAACAGCATCAGTTTAATTCTGTGCACTTTTCTTTAGAGAGAAATCACGTATCTGTATACCCTGTGAAGGCTTTGGTTTTATGTAACAGGAATAAATTAACTTCCCAAATATTTTGCATTCTTACTAGCTCAGTATTTCCTTTACCTTTTTTCCAATACTTCAAACACCGAAATCTGAAATTGTCAGGGAAGGCCTGTAAAATCCAATCCTCCGACATGACTTTGGGGTCAATTATAACTTTGCCAGAAGGTAAGGGGTTCAAATACTTCTCCCCTAACTGAATGAGGACAGCATTCCTCGTCAAGGTCTTCGTAACACCACTGGAATTCAACCACTGGAGGTAGCATTTTACCAAGTGTTGCTCTTCCAAGAGTCAAAGACGAAAGCCCTTCTCTCCCGCTAATCAAGTAGTCATCCTTCCAACCAGAAGCATTTTCCTCTTGGCTTCTCTGACTGGCCGAGGCACTGATGGGAATGTGTGATGAGCTGGAGCTGAGAAAGCACACCAGGTACTTAATTCTTTACCCAGGTAGTCATTTCAGGGAGGAGTTCTGCTAGTCAGAAAGTGGCCTGACCGCATTTCCCAGCACGGCAATAACTAAAAACTGCATTTCAGGAGAGAAAAACAGTCTACACGCTGGGTGGAACAGAATGAGTCCTAGTCCTGATTACCACGTCTCAGGACATAGATAACTCCCCCTTTTCAGAGAAAAGGTGAAAGAATGTGTGGGCAATGATTTTGACACAAATACCTTGTGATGTTAGTGGCGAGGCTTCTAGATCAGAGGAAGAAGTGAAAACAAGGAGGAAAAGGACAAGAGGGGCAGGGACCCCTGGGGAAAGGAGAGCTTTTTTACCTCTCTCCCACTTAAAAAAGTTAGCAGATAAAATTTTATAGCAACTGACTAACTAAGGTATTAAATACAATGATAAAAATGACAAGAAAAATAGACTGACTTCTCAATCTTCTCCTGATGCTACTGTCTGCATTTTTTAATTTCACAAAAGCAAGCCTCTTAACTAAAATTGTATTTACCTACATATAATAGCTAAATTATTTCTAGGCAATAATGACAAATATTCAATTCAACAAAGCAACATGAAGTCAGTTAACTGACACTTTTTCCCTTTTTCAGACCAGAAGATGAAATGTAAAATGGAATTTTGATGTTTTCTTTTTCCATGTGTGACGTTCCTTAAGAAGAACAACATAGAAAACTTTTCCAAAAAAATTTTAACTACATGAGTCAAAACAAAGGAAAATAAATAAGAAAGGGAAAAGAAAAACAATGAACAGGATAGTTAAAGCAAAGTTTAGTATTTTTCTTCCTTTCAAAAAAAAAAAAAACCTAAGATTTTTACATTGAAGAGAAATGTTTGGACTCTCCGTATATTGTTTTTAATTCATGGAACAATGTACCCATTTGCTTTTTCCCTTTTAGGACATTGTGTTTTTTTTTTTTTTAATCACAGGGAATTACCTAGGCCAAGTTTGAATTCAAAGAAAAAAGCTGCGAGAAGAAAAAACACCACTGTAAGAAAAACTCGTGGTACATTTGGCATTCTTTCCAGTATATAAAAATAAAAGAAAACTCAGTTTAGAAACAGGATAAAAAACTCCTAAAACACACAGAAAGGAAGGAACAATTAAACAGTAGGAAAAAAATTAAGATCACTCACATTTCCCCTTCTAGCAGCTCTGTTTCTTTGCAACTTACATCTTCCCCGGGCAGTGTGCATATAGTTGCTCTGCTAAAAACAACCACATGGAAAATTTCTGCTCCAGATAATGCTGCAGGACAGGGCTTGGCAGCTAGAAGTTGTAATCAGACTGCTTCAAGGGCTAATGTAACCGAGATAACGACCAAGCATGCATTTCAGTGGAGAGCCTTAACTATTTTTTTTTTGTAAAGCAGGCTGTGGGAGGGTCGAAAGCAATTAGGTTCTACTTTAGACACATTCAGCAATGAGAATTTTCCTCTTCAGCTAGGGAGCATTTTGTTGCTGTAAATAAAAGAATTGCTTAAAAGAGAAAAGATTCTTTTTTTTTCCCCAGTGAAGGCATTCGTGTCTGACTTAAGGTGCTCACACAGACAAGCCTGGAATGGTCAAAACTTCCGGTTCCCAAAATGACTTTTCCCTGTAATTCCACAGGCCTGAGCTGCCATCTACAATTCATTAAGGCTCCCCCAGCCATTTAGTTGGCAATCGAAGAGGCTACTGATTTAATGACCGTGGAAATCCAAGGTACAATGGGCCACGTCTCCCCAGGAGTCATCTAAAGAAGAGAAGAATGCTGATTTTATTTGTGCCCGTGGGGTGGCCAAAGAGGGGGAGCCGAAAGAGACCAGGAACTTGGTAAGTTTCCTGTACTCAGTCGACAGACCAGCCGAGATAGAGTCACAGGAACCTCATGACTTCAATCCAAGTTCAAATGGCAAATTCAGATGGAGCTCTGACTTGGGGGAAATGAGCCACCAAGTTAATGCCAGGAATGTGAAATGAGAGAAACCCTTCCATCGACAGGCAGCAGGGGTTTAACGTGATCCAATGGTGTTATTCTTTTCCCTCCAACACGAGCTGGCACTCACACAGCTGGGCTAAGATGGCTTCCCAAGTCCAAAATAAGACGCTAGCCCAAGGCGGCGCGGGCCCTCCTGCTGGAACTCAGAAGCAATCGAATCAAAGGCTCTTTTATTCTCCCTCCCACCAGAACATGCTCCCTCTCTGTTGTAAACGAAACGCTTGCCAGAATGAATTATTTCGTCTAAAACAGACAGAAAGAAATTGTAAATAACACATGTCCCTTGGAATTTTAATAAGTTCAGGTGACCGGACAGGCTGGCTTGTTTGGTTTGTTTCTAGCCTGGGACAGAAAATTCACTCGTGGTCAGGATCTCCTCAAGGGGCATTAGGTCATGGCAGAAACAGGAACTTCTCAAATTGTAGGTTAACAGCTGAAGTCCAAACTCCATGCCTGAAATGGAGGTGTTCCATCCTTTTCGCCAGGATGTCTAAACTCAAAGTAAAGTCCTCCTTCTTCCTTAAAGAGCAGGCCACCCTTACGATTTCACTACTTCCGTCAGCAGTACCTGGATTCTTCCAAGAATAGAGCCTGAAGTTCACCTGTGAAGCCTTCTCTGGCAGCCCCCATCGCCTTCCCCTCTCAGTCTGAACTCTTAAGCAATTGTTGTCTGTATCATCCATCTGGCAATTAATCATACATGGCCTTTTAAACATGGCTCTTATAAAATGATTTAAAGGAACGTGCAATTTATAGCCTGTGTTCACAAACAGATTAGAAACTCCTTACAGGTCGGGAGTGGGCCTTTCCCACCACTGTATTCCACACATGGTACATTTACAAAAGCTCCAGAAACACCTGTTTATTTATTCAGTCAACAGATACCTTGGTGAGCCTCCGCTCTGTAACAGACACAGCACCCAGCACAGGCACTGTGCAGCCCTGGGCTCAGTGAGCCTGCATCTCATTAAGGGATGGCTGGAGGGTCCCAAAGAATTCTGCCTAATCAGTTCTAATACATTCACTAGATTATTTAAGATGAACAAGAAATGAAGATTTATTTCCCCAAAGAAGGAGGCCTACAGAGAAACTCCTCATCCACCCTCCCTTCCAACGAAACATCTGAGAAGAGGCGTATTAGATGGCAGGAGAGTTTAGAATGTAGACGTCTTGCCCACTCTTCCGCATTTTACAGATAAGGCAACTTTGGATCACAAGGGTCCAAAGATCACAGGGGAAGCGGCAAAGGCAAGGTGAATCCTGGGTCCTGACACTTGGTCCAGGGTTCCTTCCACCACAGCCCAATTTCCCCGAAACCCTTCAAATACAAAGCAGTAACCCACCTGCTACGATGCCCTGCTAGTGTGTGTCTCTGTAAGAAAACTAGGAGCGCTGGCACTTAGTCACCTCTTAAACTTCCTCAATCTGCAAATCAAGACCTTATCTACATGCTTTTCATGTCAACCACAAAATATGCAATTTTATTCGGACTTAAAAGTGCTCTGCCATTGTACTGCTCTCCTATTTTTCAAGCAGACTTATTATGGCAAAACACACTGAAATAACCGATTCAGCTGTCAAGCAGAATATCCAAGTATAATTCTTGCCATACTGCTGTATCTGTTTGAAGATGATCAATTCAAAAAAAAAATTTTTTTAAACAGCAGAATTCCAAAACTACTTCCAAACTGATACACCTTCCTCACAGTAATTTTGAATCCCAAGAGACAACAATCAGATTTAGGGATTCAGCCAGTTTTACGTGGAGAGTTTGGTACTTATCACTAAGCCCAGGTACAACAAAATAATTAACTATCATTAACTTCCATAAAGACTTAATGTAATTGCTAGCTCCTAAGAGCAACAATGCTCCTGCCTTCCTGGAAAAGGTAAAGAGAAGACATTAGAAATTTGAATGGAATGTTCACTGTTAGGGTTGCAAGAAAAAATTTCCTTCAACAGTATAATTACGCTCCTTCAGCCACTGTAAGCAAAAGCTTCAGAATCTGTTGACTGCTACTGGTAATTGCCAAAAAAGGGCAGGGAGAGCTTCCAGACATCACAGTGCTCTTCGTTGTAGGGACATGATGGGGCAGGGACGTAATGCTTAGCACAGATCTGGGCTGTCCTTGAACCAAGGAGATGCTGTTATTCTGCCTTCTCCACTCCTCTCTCCGCCAAGTAAGATGTCAGGTGCCCCCTCCCTGTCCAAGAGGCAGAGGCTATTTCTGTTCTGATCCCATTCCCAGAACCAGGGTTGGGTTCTGGAAGTCCAGACAAGAACCATCCTACTCCCTGACAGCTGAAGACCAGAGCCCAGGCTGGGTGCAGATTACAGATTACACACCCGAGAGCTGGCCGGCTGACAGCTAGCAGGCCACCTTGCTCTGGCCTCAGAAGCAGGTTCTCCTGCTGAGATTGCACACCTGCCCCATGCGGACAGCTGGGCCAAGGAGGAGTCCAAACTTGCTGTCTGGGCTTGGGGCAGGCCATGGGGACGCTCCCCCTGAAGAGATATGGGAGCTGGCTTGAAGCAATCCTTTGTTCTCAGACTTACATTTTATCTCAGCTAAAATTTCAAGTCCTGATGAAAATTCCACCATTATTTCAAAGGGCTGCTTTTTCTTTAAATAGCTCTTTAAAAAAATCTGAGCGCCACTGTTGAGTGCATACTACCAAGAGTTGACTTGTTTTCTGTAACTCTAAAGATGCTGATCTGTACATGATTCTACTCAGGTCCTTAACAGAGTAAAACAGCAGCTGTTTAATATAGAACACAGGATGAGAACGGCAACACAGTAGTAGCAAGACTGAAAGCATGAAAAATTTCACCTCCAGTTAAGTAGACTTGAAAAAATTCAGAGGATGGAACACAGACAAGAGGTTGTTACTCTTTTGCAAATAAATACAGGGGGGAAAAAAAAAGACAAAAAGACTAGAGAACCTACTCACTAGTCTTCCCCTCTCACACCACTTTCACACTCTTTAGGAAATTCAAGAAAAGTGTCTGTATCAGATGAACACACTAGTGTGCAAAAACAATGCTGCTGACTATGAAACAGTAAACATAAAATGGAATTGTAAATGAGATGCATTGGGGCCATAACTTGCAATGCCTTTAAAGACAAAACTGAAACAATTTCTTGACACTCCTTATGGATCATCTTAACCAATGCTTGGACTACCCTATAAATACTGTAAACAGTGAGACAACTGTCCAAGTCCCCTGGGCCAAATGTTCCCCAGCAGAATCAATGCACAAACTCCCTGAAGTCACATTTGACAATGATAGTCCCACACATCCGAGGTATCTTATCACAGCAAACCCCTTCATTCAAAGCTATTATCAAGCACCATTTGCCTACTGGGTGGCCAACGATGTTTCCTTTCATCTAGAAAATAAAGATTTTACGTGAACACAAAACAAGCATAGGAGATGCCTCTGTTTTTGAGGGGCAAAGCTGCTCTAACAAAAATGACCTAAATTGGATACCCAGCCAAACAGCAATCACCTGGGAACGTCAAAATCTTTTGGGCAACCAACATGACAGGGTAAATAGAAGACGAGCCTCATTTTAACTTATAAGGCTCCAGTCACCCTCTTGGACTTCTCAGTTCTAATGGTCACCCTGCCCACGGTCTCCCTGGGTCATCTCCACCCACTTCACTACTGCGGAAAGAAAACTCTAGCACTCCAGCAGGCAAGGAAAACCCCGCCCCTCCTCAGCTGGTAGGCATCTTCTTCCCTCTGTTGATGACAACTGAGGGAGCCTGCTGTCTCTCTAAAGTCTTCCGATGGTTTCAGGCTGCATTCAGCTTGTTCCTCAAAACATCTCTGAAAACACCTCTAGTGTTCAGCTTGGGCACACAATCAGAAACCACTCCACGTTGCTGGCTCCTTCTCCACAGGCTCGGCTTCTGTTCCTTCAAGCCTGCACCTCTGATCCACAGCCCGCCTCTTCCTGGCATGCATGCTGCTCAACCAACATCCACCGACTCACAAAAAGGCCCTTGACAGATGACCCAGCCTGAGCGCCACTTGAAATGAACTAGGGGAGCGTCATTACCCTTTTAAAGCCTGGTCAGCTGGGCAGATCTAGGTTCATATCTGGCCTCTGGCATGCTCTGGTTCTGCAAACTGTGTTGTCATCTGTTAAACAGATGATACCAACCTCATAAAACATTGTAATGCTCAAATGAAATCATAAATTTTTTAAAATTTAAATGCCCCCGTTTTTTGGTCACTGTTAAGACATAATCTTTTGGGCTGATTTTCTTCCTGGTTTGCATTACATTAAATTGCAAGCCTGAAAGGCATGGCTTTTTTCCTCATGCCTAGTCCACTGCTCAGCATCTTTTGAGAGCCATAAACCAATCACATTAAAGGACACATTAAACCTCTATTATCACTACCTATTTCAGCTAATGTCATGCTCTTTAGTTCCCCCAAGAACCCAGTCATTTAGGTCTATGACTTTCCCAAACCATGCCATCTCAAAACAATTACATCTCTCGGTCACCCTATCCCCTCTTCTCACACACATACCATCTCCTATTTAGAACTCAGCTGAAAAACACTGTCTCTCCCCAATTCCTGGAATAAAGTTAGCATATTTACCAGAACATTCAGGCAAACTGTGATGGGTGGAGAGGAAGGATTTGGAAGGATTCAAAATCTCTGGAGAACTTTCTTAGGATTTGTGGCATCAAGTCCTTAAATGAGAATTACTTGTCTATAACAAATTCTGGCAGAAAGGAAACCAAAAACTCACTGGTGAGTTGTCGGTGAAGTTAAATATGGCACTTCACTCGATTCTATGCATACAAACAGTGACTAATAGGATTAACTCGAGCTCTCTTACTGGGTGTAGATATCCTTTAACAAGAAACAGGTTCCATTGGAAAGCGTCGCCCCCCTGGTAGTCAACTTATATTTAAAGGGGCATGCATTTTGCTTTCGAAACGTACTTTACTAGAAAAATACTTGCTCCATATGCCAGGGCAAAAGTGTCATTTCTTTCCTTTGCAGGCGGCAGCGACAAAAGAACCAGTAGGGGAGAAGGGGATAAGCTCTCAGACCCCTGAAGAGGACACAGATGTCCATCAAAGTAAGGTGGGTTCTTTCAAGGAATTTTTTTCCGTAACAGCTAAAACGTTTTAACACATAATCAGCATCTTGTATCAATTACTCAAATACCATGAAGCAGCCCTGGTGGCCTGGGAAAGGACCGCAAGACACAGAAATCCTGACCGGCCTCAGCTGTTCCCTCCTGCGGGGCTTGACAGCGCATCTAAAGCGTCCAAGCATCAGCCACCAGGCTCCCCCCAGCGCGCTCCTCCTGCAGCAAACTGCCAAAGCTCTCAGGCCAAACTCCAATGTCCCTTGATTCCAAACCGCCAAAACGTGAACCCTGCTAGGCAAACGGTAGGGCGCGTAATAATTTTTTTCTTTCCCTGTGCGCGGATCTGAGATGCTCGTCTCTAAGGCCAAATTCCCCGGTCCCCCGCCCGCTTCCCGCTAACAACTCCAGAGGAAGGCGGGAGGGAACGCGGACCGAACAGAGGGTTGGTGAGTTCAAAAACCTCCGCGGTTTTCCCAGTGCGGGAAATTTACTGGACTGCAGCCCTGAAGGATTCGATGCAGATATAATGAAAGGAGAATGCTCTCCCCCTACCTCACCCCTGCTAAAAAGAATAATGAAAACATGCAACGGGCTTTCAGCTGGCAATGCCGGGCCCTCCGATGGGCGGATGTCAGGAATCTGGAGGAAGAAAGGTGCCCGGCCAAGCGGAGGCCCAGGAGTGAGCGTGCAGCCCGGGTCCCGAGCCTGCCGGGGAAGGGGCCCAGGGGAAAGGGATGGGGACTAAGTGGAAGCAGCAGCCCGCGCGTGAGCTGCCCGGGGAGGCGAGCGGCAGCCGTGCTCTACTTACATAACGCTTCAACTTTTTCTCCGGGGGGGACTTGCGGAGCCATCCCGAGCAGACCACTTCGCCGCCGCTCATGGTGCTCGCCTCTCGGACTCCGGGCCGGGCGCGCTCCCGACACCGCCGACGCCGGACGGCCGCGCAACCGCGGGGAGCTAGCTCTCGGGCGGCGTCTCCCGGGCGGACGGGGCGGACGGGGCGGACGGGGAGCGCTGGCTCTCCACGTCCGAGCTTCTCTCCCGGAGGCAGATCCACTGACGTGAGTAGAAGTGGGCTGAGCCGCCGAGGCCAACGCGCCGCCGAGGCCAACACCTCGGGGCAGGGGCCGCGGCCGGGCCTCCCTTCAGTGCGCCCGCCCAGCCGCCAGGCGCGTCGTCCCGCCGGCCGCCTCAGCAGCGCTCGGGCTCAGCGGGACTCTGCCCCGGCGCGGAGCCGGAGCCTCGGCCCCTTGCGCTCCGCCCCCTTGGGACGGGACCTCCCAGAGCGCTCTCCGAGACAGACACGACGCTGCACGCGCGCGCGCACACACACACTTACACATACACACAAACACACACAATGCCCCGCGCAGCGCCCACTCCGGCTCGCCGGCTCTCGGTTTCCGTGCGCCCAGCGCGATCCTCTCCTTCCCGCTCCTCGGGGAGGGTGGGTCACTTCCCCGCGGCGCCGGGCAGCGGAGGGGAAAGGGGAAGCCGCGAGGGTCCCGTGGGCAGCGGGCGCAGGGCTGGTCCCGGGCCACGGAGAGAGCCGCCGGCTCGGCGTCGCTGGGCAGGGCGCAGGTCCCGCCGGAGGGTGGGTCCGCGCTCGCCGCCGCCGGAGAGAGAGGGCGGAGAGCGGCGGAGGAACGAGGCGCTCGGCTGCGGGGACCGAGCCCACTGTCCCGTCCCCTCACGCTCCTCCCGCGCCGCCTCCCCCACCCCGGGGTGCGCGGCAGGTTCGGAGCAGCCCGGCCCCCGATCCCTCCCTCTCCCGGCCTCCTGGCTCCCTCTTCCTCCCTTGCCTCCTCCCCTTCCCACGTTCGGGCCGGCTCCGGTTTCTGCCGAGACTTTCTCTGAAACTCCGCCGGAGCGCTTCCAGCCAAAACAACGAGGGCCGGGGAGGAGGAGACGCAGGGAGGGAGGGAGCGGGAGTAGGAGGGAGCGGGAGTCCCAGAGGCACCCTGGGATCTGTAGTTCGGGAAGCTGGAGCCGGGTCCTCGGCCGCCGGGCGGCGATTGCGCCCGGAGCCCCCAGAGGACTCCTCTCCGGGAAAGGCCAGGAGACCTCGCGAGGGCGGCGTGGCCGCGGCTCGGGCTCCGGGAGGAGCGAGGAACGTTCATTCGCTCAGTCTAGGGTTTGCCATCTTGGCTTGGCCGAGTGTCAGTTCTGAGTTTGTACTGGTGCATGAGATCAGGAGTTTGGTGGGGTGGGGTAATTCTCTACTTGACATCCTTCAAAGGCACAACTGCCGGGAGGGAGACCTCTGCGCCTTGGAGAGTCGGTGACCTCCGGATCCCTGTCCTCAAGACTGAAGGGCAGGGTCCAGGAGGACGAGGGCGCTGGGGGACGCGCCGAGGCGACCATCCTGGAAGAGAGATCTGAGAGGAACCCTCCCCCGCTGGCCTGGGTTAGTCCCCGGAGCGGCCTTGTCGGAGGGGTGGGATCGCTTAGTGGGGCCAAAGGATTTAGTTGAATCTATCCCTGGGACATTTTGAACTCTCACGTTCCCTTTATTTGTTGCCAGTTTCTTCCAGTTGACTTTGCTTTTTAAAATCTACCCTTGGGATGTTGGACCAGAAAAGGGAAACTTGCTGGGTGTCCTAGTTTTATTTGCTTGCTGGTGTATGCTTTACAATTATGATACCTGGTCCTGAGTTTAACCCATTTCTGTAATAGAAATATCTTTAACATTTTGTATGCGAAACGAAGCCCCCAAACAAATTTTAGAAGGTAATATAAAAAACCAGATAAAAATGGTAAAAATAGTAGGGGATAAATGAACATTTCTGGGGGAAAAATGGCCTCAGGCATTTTCTTGTTAATACGACGTTCATATTCAGGAGTTCCTTTGAGTCTGAAAATGTTATACTTTGATAGTAGGAAAGTAGGTGGTGACAAACAAAGGTCCCTGCACTCATGGGGAGTGACATTCCTGCCGTGGCTTAGCATAGTGAACGGAGTCAGTACAAGTGCAGATTGTGATTAAGTGTTGTGCACTGGAGGGAATAAACAGTAAACTGGAAGAATAACCAAACAGCTAGGTCAGATAGGATGAGAGAAGTCTTCCTTGAAGAGGCAGCTAAGCAGAGATTTGAAAGATGTGAAGAAAGAGGAGAATCAGACTTGTTTTGTGGAAGGATCAAATGGATAATCATGAGGAGGACTGAGAGAGAAAAAACAAGCAAGGGGGTTCATTGCTTTTCTTAAATTTTAAGGCTTTTTAGAATACAAGTGAGTGTAATTTTTATGGCAACTAATAAACCAAAACAATTTTTTAATGTGCACTCAGGTTTTACCACAAGCCCTGCAAATGAAAATAAATCATCGAATTTGTTTTCCACTTCTCCCACAGGCAGTGTGCATGTAAACTGAGTCAAAATATTTATGAGTAACATTGGTAAGACTAGTCCACTCCTTCGTAGTTAACTGTTGGCTAGAAAATTAACCACTTCCTCCACTCCTGTTAATAAAGACATTTTTAATGAAAAATTGTAACATAGTCGTCCCTCTGGCCTCCCCCTCTGTATCCCTGAGGAACTGGTTCCAGGACTCCCCACTCCCCATACCAGAATCTGTGGATGCCCAAATCCACGTGTCGTATTTGCGTATAACCTAAGCACATCCTCCCATCCAATGTGATGTGAATGCTGTGTAAATAGTTGTAAACACAATGTAAATGTCATGTGCCAGCAAGTGACAAGTTCAAGTTTTGCTTTTTTGGAACCTTCTGGATTTTTTCCAAATATTTCCCATCCAAGGTTGGTTGAATCCAAGGATATGGAGGGCTGACTATATATCTTGTACTATTTTGGAATATTCCAATAATTTTTTTCTTTATTTCAAATGAGGGATTCAGTGACCTCATTTCTATAAAAGAACTCATTAAGTATTTTTCCCTATTTTCAACTATGTTGTTTGAAATTTGAAATTCTAGAGATAAGTAAGGATTGTGGAGCAGTTGGAGGTAGATATGTCTCCATGTTTGAATGATAGAAAGGAAATTTGCTTTGTTTTTATAATGTATGCCATTTTTAGGTTGTCTGTTAAATTACGTTTTATATCTTTATACATTAAAAGGCATGCTGGAAGACACTGTTATACATAAGTATCTTAAATTCCATTCATACAGCAAATATTTATGGAATGTATAGTATGTACATGTTCTCCAGGATACAGTAGGGAGGATAACCAGACCTGTTTCCTCACTCTTTTGTCCTAGAGAAGAACATTTTACTAGTAATTAGCCCCGTAACTTCTACAATACAGTTGAAAAACTGCTGTGAACAAAAAACAAAGAGTCTTTGCAGACGTGGAGGGCAAGCTTGTGGCTACAAGGTGGGGATGAGTGGAGAGGGATAGCGTGGGAATTCTGGATTTGCAGATATACACTACTGTATATAAACTAGATAAACAACAAGGTCCTACTGTAGAGCACAGGGAACTATATTCAATACCTTGTAATGGCCTATAATGGAAAAGAAGATAAAAAAGGGAATGTATAACTGAATCACTATGCTGTCCACCGGAAACTAGCCCAACATTGTAAATCGACTATATTTCAATAAAAACAATTTTTTGAAAAATGCAAAGAGTCTTACTTGGCCATAAAATAGGAGGATCTACCCACTGGGAGGAGAGTGGGTGGATGAGGAAAGATGCCTGCAGAACAGACTTTAAACTGAGATCTTCAGGTTGAGTAAAAATGGCCTGGCCAAGTAGTGAAGAAGAGTCCTCAGGCTGAAAGGAACTCCTGAGGACCTGAATCAAGGCAGCAGGGAGGCAAGTGAGAGGGACATTGGGTGGGGTGAGGTGACAGGGGCAGGAAGGGGACAGATTGTACAGATGCTTGGAGACCATCCTATAGTTTAGATTCTTCCTCAGAGCAAATGACTTTGTCTTCTCCCATGACCTTCGAATCACCTCAGACAGTGGCCCCCCCGTGGACTTTGTCATTCACCTCCCGCAGCCCACTTTAACCACTGTCTTCCAGCTTGATCCTTCAAGGTGTTCCTGTATGATCTTCTTAATTCTTCCACGGCTTTCTAGCCTGTTAACCCCTCTGCTCTCTCATGGTCCTCAGCCCTCTCCATCTTCACTTCCCCCCTTATCCAGTTTGAACTTTGTGGTCCACATTTTCAATAACATGCTTCCAACTCACAAAACCCCAACTCTGGGTGAACCCAGAGTTCTGTACCCAAACAGCCAAGCACTATCAGAGCAAGTTACACCGCAGAATGACTGACATCACTATAAATTCAAATTCAGTAACCTCAAATAGATCCCCAACCATTGGGGCAGATCTTGGTTTTCTGGAACCTGAAACGTAAACAGTCTCAAGAGTCATTTTTCAAAGAAAAGAATATACAATTACAAATACCAAATTAGGATGAATTTGTATTTAGAATGAGGAAATGAATAAGAAAGAAATTACTGGTGCCTAGGAGATACAGAGACCTTTCTTTTGAGATCTCTATGATGATTTACCAGAATCCTTACATGGATATGCTTCTGGAGGACTTGCCCTCCCGCTTGGGATACCCTTCGGCTCCCAGCAGCTCCCTACTCGGGTGGGGGCTTGCGCAGTGAGCAGCCTTGAGCTGAAGCTCTGGTAGCTTCATGGTTCTCTCTGTTACCTGCCAATCCCACTTCCTTTATCTGGACAGTTCACTAGCCTGCTCTCTAGAATATTCTTTCTTTTTTTTTACTAACAGCTTTATTGAGATGTAAGTCACATACCATAAAATTCACATTTTTAAAGTGTATAATTCAGTGGTTTTTAGTATATTCACAAAATTCTTCAACCTCACCACTACTTAATTTCGGACTATTTCATCACCCCAAAAAGAAATCCTATTCCACCTCTCCCCGCATCCTTGACAACCATTAATCTTTCTGTTTCCATGGATTTGCCTCTTTTGAACAATTCATATAAATGGAATCATATATGACCTTTTGTGATTAGTTTCTTTCACTTAGCATAATGTTGTCAAGGTTTGTCCATGCTGTAGCATACCTCAATACTTCATTCCTCTATATTGTTAAATGCTTTTCCATTATATGGATATATCACATGTTGTTTTTCCACTTATCAGAGGATGGACATTTGGATGGTTTCTACTTTTTGGCTATTATGAATAATGCTTGCAATAACTCTTAAACTATCTTCAGAGATCTCAAATGTCCCAATCTTCCACCTTCCCTATCAGCCAAAGATCTTACAGTTTTATCAGACAACCAAGTGCTCAGATGGAAACTCCTTCAACCACTGGCCATCAAACATGCAAACCTACATACCATCTTCACTCCTGCTACTCCCTCCTTCCTGTGGCAAATCCAGGGCATTGCTTTCCTCTTATGAAAGGTCAGTCCTTCCATTTATGCTTTGGATTTCATCCCATTGCACCTTTTCAAGAACATCACCCTCTAAATGATCTCTTCTCTCTGTAACTAAATACTTTACTGTCAATGTCAGTTGTTTCTATTGCTGTATGTGTGTTGCAATAAAACTTTATTTAAAAAAAAAGAGAGGTGAGCCAGAGTTAGCCAAAGCGCCATAATTTGCCAAATTTTGCATTCTACCACTCTGATCTGATTGGGTGTACATTCACTTACATACATACACACACCCCACTCTTTTTTAAATGGACGTGAACCAATACCATGATGCCTTTTAAAATGGCTATTATGAGAGGAGTCTTAGATGAAATTGCCAATAACACGTAGTTTCAGATTATTTAATTCTTCCCTTATGTTAGGACTATTCCTCTGAATAAACTGCCGTGTAATTAAAATGAAAGTTGCATTGTTTGTGACAAAAGCGTGGTGGGCAGCGGATGACAGTTCTCTTCAGTTTTAACTGAAACCTGAGTTAAATTATCCATCACATTTTAAATATACTCACATGTCTTCTGTTAAAACAATGTAAAAAAAAATCCTCTACATCTTATATTTCTTTTT
This sequence comes from Camelus dromedarius, assembly GCF_036321535.1. Taxonomy (NCBI): domain Eukaryota; kingdom Metazoa; phylum Chordata; class Mammalia; order Artiodactyla; family Camelidae; genus Camelus; species Camelus dromedarius. Next base: position 21,358,406 of record NC_087436.1, read on the forward strand.
AGCTACTGTTTTTTTAACCAGCTTTTCTCTCCTCTCTCACAGCCAGACTTCTATTAAGTGTTGCTGTAGTTTCTCTCTCTAGTTCTTCGTCTTCCACCTCTCCTCATCCTGCTTCCTTCTGGCTACCATCCAAATTTCTCTCTTCTGTTTGCAAAGGTCACTAATGACCCCCACATCACTAGCATGTTCAGTCTTTGTATTTCTCCATCACTCCTTCCTAAGACACTCAGTACCCTGGGTCTCTGAGACATCGCAGATTTGAACCTTCCTCTCTCCTTGCCGCACTTACATTTCTTTGCAGGCTCTTCCTTGCCCATGGCATTCTGAAGTCTAGGCCACCTCGCTTCTCACCCTATACTCTCACGTGGGCTGGTGTTTGTGTCTTTATCTATACACAGACCCTTCACAAATTCCCACCCCCAGCCCAGTTCTCTTTTCTGAACAACCAACCTGTAAATATAGCTGCCTTCTTTATGTGCCATTGAGCAAAATCGGAATCATGACCTACTCCTCAGCTCTCACCAACACTCCAGTTTCTCTTTTCTTTCTCTTGGTCATTCTTTCCATCTTCCCCTCTCCTCTTCCATCACCAGCCCACTACCACATGTAGATGAGCTTGCCTGTGGGATATTTTTCCATTTCATCTATTTCTATGCTACCCCTCGTTTCCTAGCTACTTCATCTCCCACTTGGATTTTTGGTCATATGCTTGATGTAGCAACATCCTCTTTCTCCTGATCCATAGATTCTCTACTTTTCAGCCAGAGTAATTGTTTTAAAGCTCAAATATAATCACTTCAATTGCTGCCCATTGAGCATACAATAAAAAACAAAAAATTTTTTTAATATATTTTTAATGCAGTATAGTCAGTTCACAATGTGTGTCAATTTCTAGTGTACAGCACAATGCTTCAGTCATATAGGAACATACATATATTCATTTTCATAATAAGTTGTAAGATATTAATGTAGTTCCCTGTGCTATAAAGTATAAACTTGTTGTTTATCTATTTTGTACATATTCTAAACACAGCCTCCAGGCTGTGCATGGCCTCTCCCCTATGCAGCTACCTGGCCTCATCTGGACCACTCTCATGTGTCCTGTGCTCAGTCACTCAGGCCTTCTTCTGGTTCCTCATACATGCTCTTCTTCCTTTCCACTATGTGGCCTCTGTTCTCACTGTTCCCCTTGTGTGACTTTTATTTAGTTTTACTGGGGCTAGTTAATTCCTGCTCACCCTCAGATCTCAGGGCACTCATCTCTCCCTCAGGAAAACTTTCCTTATACCTCCGTTGAATCGTATTTCCCACTCTATCCTCTTACTGTCGTATTATCCTCTACAGGAACATATGTCATAGGGGTGAGTATAGCTCAGTGGTAGAGCACATGCCTAGTGCCCACAAGGTCCTGTGTTCGATCCCCCGTGCCCCATTAAGAAATAATAGTAATAAACTCTTTAAATATATATGTATATCTCATAGTTGTTGTTTTACATCCTTTTGTGTGATTATTTTAGACATTGACTTCTCTCACTAGATAATGGACTCCGTGGGGGGAAAGGATCATGTCTGTTTTGTTTATTCAGTTTATTTGTACCCCTAACACCTACCGGGGTACCTGGCATTATAATAAGTTCTTAACACACATTTGTGGGAATGAGTGAAGGAAGAAAAGGGCTTTGATCATGTGGTGAGTGACCCGAATGTTTGCTTGCTGCTGAGATGGTGCAGGAGTCAAGGTGTTTGGGTATTGCTATGGTCTGAATGTTTCTGTCCCCTCAAAATTCATATGTTGAAATCCTAACCTCCCAAGGTATTAAGAGGTGGGGCTTTGGGGTGATGATTAGGTCATAAGGACGGAGCCCTCATGAGTGGGATGAGTGACCTTGTACAAGAGATGGAGAAAGTTCCCTTCCCTCCGGTCCACCATGTGAGGACGCAGCAAGAAGCTGCCAGCTGTGAACCAGAAACTGGGCCCTCTCCAGACACCGAATCTGCTGGCGTCTTGATATTGGGCTCCCCAGCCTCCAGAACTGTGCGAAATAAATTTCCGTTATTTATAAGTTACCCAGTTTAAGGTAATTTTTTTATGGCAGCCCACATGGACTAAGACAAGTAGGAATTGTCTCCTGAATAACCAGACTCCCAAAAGTGACAAACCGTGCTTTGTAATATTGTCCAAAGGTGGGACTGTTTTCTTTTTAAAATTTTCTGTTTATCATATGTGTATTTAATTATTTCTCTATAACAAAATGTATTCCTTTAGTAATAGGAAATTTTAATGTTACGTTTTAAAAAACAAAAGCAATGTAATATTTTAAAATTAATAAATAACTTAAACGTAAACTTTTAATATTGAAATTTTCACACCTCTAAATGTTTCTAAGGAAGTTGTGTTTAAATAACCTTGGAATGAAAATATTCTTGGAGTAAGATTTATATAGATGTAGTGAGAAGACGGTCTTTTGACAAAAGAATAAAATATTGTTTGTTTTTAGACTATTTCAATTATAATTATTAGGGGTTATGATAACTTTAAACAGATTATGATAACACTCCCTGAACTGCATAATTTTGTTTCTAACTTATTATATCAAAACTTAGGTTACTTATTGGGTAAAAGAGTTTTTGTGTTGTAAAATATAAACTAAAATCCTTTAGTGATTTTGATATAAAAACTTTATATATAATAGTATTAGAGTTATTTAATATAATAATTACATTTACACACTTGGGTGAGTTCAAACTGTGTTTTGGATGAGCAACAATAGTCTACTAAGTTAACACATATATACTTCAATTAAGGAAATCTGAAGTTTTTTTTAAAACTGAACATTATAAAATGACTGCTTTATCAGACTAAGGTTAAAACTGTATGTATGTACAGACAGCCAAGAAACAGACCCACACATGTTTGGTCATTAAATTGTGACAAAGTTGACACTGAAGTACAGCGGGAAAATGAGAGACTTTTCAGTAAGTGGTGCTGGGTCAATTGGATATTCATATTAAAAAAAAAAAAAGAATTTTGGTTCCTGTATCACAACATACACAAAAACCAATGCCAAATGGATTGTAGGCTTTCAAATTAAATTTAAAAACGAACATTTCTAAACAAAAACATAGAAAACTATCTTAACTTTGGGAAGGTAAACAGACACAGAAAGCACTAACCCTAAAATTTTAAGAGATATATTAGACAGCATTAAAATTGACAACATCTCCTCATCAAAAATCATATTTAAAAGAATACAAAAACAAGTCATAGAGTGGAAGAAGATATGTTAATTTCTGTATTTGTCAAAGGGCTTGCAGTCGGAATATATGAATACTCCTAGAATCAGTAAGAAGATGATAGACAGCCCAAGACTTCAGCTTTCAAACTAGATGGAGTAAAAGACAATAGAGTTACCTACCAAACTGAACAACTTCTTTTAAAAAAGGACAAAATATTTGAAACAACAATTTTCAAGACATTGGACAACAAGAATGAAAGGCAGTGAAACCTGGAGGCAGGAAATAAACCAGGTGAGCGCTGCAAATGGCTCGTTGCCTGCAGAGACTCTCTGGGGCACAGCGCAGGAGTCTGCAGTTCTCTCTGAGTTGAGAAGATGGATCTGGGAATTCGGGGAGGCTAATGCACTTAGAGGTCGCAGGACACAATACCAAACAGGAAAGAACTGCACAGAGGTGGAGCGCTGGAGATCCTCACTCAGATGGTTCCCTCAAGTCTTCAGCCAAACACCGATCGGCAGATGCAGGTGAAGAAACTGCCTGATGCTAAGGAAAGAGCCACTGGAAAGGACTACAGGGGAAATCACATAGGGTGGAAATAGTTCCTGTTCTCCCACCCAGGGTGAAAACCGTCATAATTCACAAAGCACTGGAGAGTACTCTGAAGGATTTTGTCTCAGTAGTGGGGCAAAATTAGCCCTGGACTAAATGCTGCTGTGAATCTGCCTAAGAAAACGTAATAGCTAGATCCTATAGGATCAAACTGTTCCCAAGAAACTTAACTGTGTCCTAAATCAGAGCTCAATATGTTTATACGAAAACAAAAACATCTAACACTCGACTCATTTTCTACACCTACCCAGTTTTCTCAATTTCCAACTTGTACCAGTATTTAATACTCTTTTTTAAATGTCTTTTTATAGATTTTCCAAAATTTCAATGTACAGAAATTTTGACTCATGTTGCCAAAATGGTCTTCAGAATTCCCTAACACTTGTTTTGAGTTCGTACTCCTAAAAGGATGCAAGTTGATAAACTTATGCTGAGAGTGATTAAGGGCAGTTTGACTTCCTCAGAGGTATTTTTTTTATTGGCGTATGGTTGATACAAACACTCTTTTAATCTGCTAAAATGTTAACTGATTGCTCTCTTAAATCTAAAGATTATATAGCTTTAGTATAAATATATATCATAGATTTTTGTAAAATTTTGACAAAACCTAATTAGCATGCCTTAAGTCCATGCTTCTTCCAATGTTTATAAAATCTGATTTAATAATCAAAAGCTCTTGACTTGGTATTGATCAGAGATTACAAAGAAGCTGGTAAATATGACCCCAGATGAGGAGAAAAATCAACTGAAGCCAAACCAGAAGTGATATGGTAAAATTAGTTGACAAAATAGAACAGTTGTTACAGCTATATCCCGTATGTTCAGTGAGCTAGAGGAATGATTTAACATGTTAAGTAGAGACATGGAAGATATTATAAAGACCGAAATCAAACTTCTAGAGATGAAAAATACAATGACTGAAATGAAAAATGTACTGCATACAATTAATAGCAATTTAGACATTGCAGAAAAAAGTTTAGTGAATTTGAACATGTAGCAATATGAAACAGAGAGAAAAAAAAGATTGAAAAAAATGAACAGAGCATCAGTGAAAATGGGACCAGTTCTAATGGGCTATATACATGTAATTGGAATCTCCAAGGTGGAGGGCACAGAGAAATAATTGAAAAGATAATGGGGAGAAAATTATCCAAATTTGTTCCAACTGTAAATCCACAGAGTCAAGACAGTATCACTGAGAAAAATTAAAGAATACCTAAGTAAGATATACTGAGTTCATGAATCAAAAGACAATATTATTAAGTTGTCAGTTTTCCCCCGAAATGATCTGTAAACACAATCCCAATAAATACCCTAGCAAGCTTTTTTTTTCTGTTTTGGCAAAATTGATAAGCTGATTCTAAAATTCACATGGAAATACAAAGTACCTAGAATAGCTAAAACAACTTTGGAAAAGAACAAAGTTAGAGAACTTACATCACCTGACTTCAAGACATATAAACCCACTGTAATAAAGACAGTGTAGTATTGGCATCAAGATGAATAAATGGATTAAGGAACAGAATGGAGAGTCCAGAAATAGACCCACACATATATGGTCAATTGATCTTTGACAGAGGTGCACAGGCAATTCAAAGAAGAAAGGATAGTCTTTTCAATAATTGATGCTGAAGCAATTGGATATCAAAATGCAAAAACAACAACAACAAATTCAATCCATACCTTGCAGCACAATAGATTATAGTTGTAAAAGTAAAACCTGCTAAAAAGAAAACTTCTGGGAGAAAGCATAGGAGAAAATCTGTGTGACTGAGTTATGCAAATATATCTTAGATGTGATGCCCAAAGCATGATCCATGAAAGAAAACAATGATAAATTGGACTTTTATCAAAATTAAGAATCTCCACTCTTTGAAAGACACCACTGAGAGAATGAAAAGACATGCCACAAACTGGAGGAGAAAATATTCACAAATCACATATTTGATAAAAGACTTGTATCAAGAGTAAATAAAGCACTATCAAACTTAATAAGAAGAAAACAAACAACCTAATCAAAACATGGGCAAAGGATTTGTATAGACACTTAACCAAAAAAGACATAAAGATGGCAAATAAATCATATCAAAAGATGTGCACAAAATCATTAGTTGTTAAGGAAATGCAAATTAAAATCACAATGAGATCCCACTGTACACCTCTCAGAATGCCTAAAATTGAAAAGATTGATTATGTCAAGGGTTAGAAGACTGAGCAACTAAAGCTCTCATACACTGCTGTGAAAATGTAAAATCAAAGGCATTTTGGCAGTTTCTTATAAAGTTAAACATACATATAATATATGACCCAGACATTCCACTCCTAAATATCTACCCAAGATAAATGAAAGCATATGTTCACTCAAAGAGTTGTGCACAAATGTTCTTGGTCCCTTTATTTTAAATAACACCAAACTAGTAACAACTCAGATGCCCATCAACAGGTTAACAGATAAAGAAAGTGTAGCATAGCCATACAATGGGTTACTACTCAGCACTAAAGAGGAATGAACTAGTGATACATGTAATGACATGGATGAATCTCAAAATAATTATTCTGAGTGAAAGAAGCCAGAGAAAAATGAAAATATACCATGTCATTCCATTTATATAAAATGCTAGAAATATAAACAAATTGATAATGACAGAAGGTGGATCCGTGGTTAGTGGGGGCTGGGAGGGATTAATTTTGGTGATGGTTGCATGGTTTGTACATATACAGTTTATCAAAGTGTGCACTTTAAATATGTAACACTTTATTGCATGTGAATTATTCCTCAACAAAGTTGCTTTAAAAATGAAACAAAACAAGATAACCAACCCAATAGGAAAAACAGCCAAAGATGCTAAATTTAGGCAAAGCTAATCTATGGAAGTCAGAAGAACATATGTGGGCATGGGGTGAATGTGGGTGGTTGGGCGGTAATGTTGATTTCTTGGTCTGGGTGCTGGTTATAGGGTGTGTTTACTTTTGGAAGTTCATCCAGCTGAACACGTGATTTGTGCACACGTCTGTCTTTATGTTATACTTCAATTTTTAAAACAGCTTATTTATTAGAAAAAGCAATTATATATACATCTGTGATCATGGTGCAGAATTTCTGTGACATGTTGTAGCTCTGTTTCAAGGGAAAGTCTCAGCCACTCTTATTCTAGGAGATGAATCCTCTTACTGTGCTTTTCCAGGTGGTAGAAAATTTTCCTCAGAAGTTTCTCAGAAAGCTGTTTATTATTTTTATAAGTGAGAAATGTGCCTATTTTAGCTTCAAAGAAATCAGCAGCTTCTTCCAGACAGGAAATTGCTGGGGAAATGAAATTAGATTGTTCAGAATGTTAATGCAGTTAGATTCCAGTGGGGTGGAGCCTCGGCACGCTAGCCAATTTGGCTGTTCAGCTCATGTGCTTCTTCTCTGCAAACTGCCTCCCTTCCCAAGCCCACCAGGGTGGATTCTTTGGTCATGGTTGCACTCTGATGCTCTTGCCTCCGGTGACAGCTGATGGTACCACTTGACATAATGGAAAACAAGTGATCAGCTGTGCCAAGCCAATCAGATTCACTCTTGAAGAATTTGGATTCGAGACAGAGACTTTAATGAATTAGTGATGGGCCCTAGAGCTGGGAGGTCTTGTAGCGGTCCAGTAAAGGGAAATGAGATGTCTGCTGAGGGAAAGTGAGATTAAATCTCATGAAGTACCAGAAAGGCAGAGACAATCCTGGTTTCAGCTTCTCAAGGGGCCACCCTGGAGTTCTTGTCCTTGCGATCCGTGAGATTCCATGCATTAAATTAAAACCTTCCTTTTTATTTAATGTAACCTGAGTGGTTTCTCTTCCTTGCATCAAAGTGATTCCTGTCTAAGATACTTGGCAAGTCATCTCAGTAAGTAAAACCTGGGTTCTAGTGGCAGAAGGGAAGAGTCCTACCATGTAGAGTCTTAGATTTGTAGTGAAACTTCAGAGTTGTCCACGCTTCTCCCCCATATCAGGAATTCCTTCTAGAAGAGAGCCACTCTGTCTCTGCTTGACCACTTCACCTTGTTTCCCTCCTTCCCTCCTTCCTTCCCTCCCTTCCTCCAACAAATATCTAATGAGTGTCCACTATTAGGCAGGCACTGTTCTGGGTGCTTACGATTAAGCAAATCATTGCAGAAAATAGAAGAACATTATGCTGTACACCAGAAATTGATAAAGCATTGTAAACTGACTATACTTCAATAAAAAAAAATAGAAGAGACAAAATCCTCTGTTTTCATGGAGCTTATACTCAAGTGAGGAGAAACATTTTAGAAGGCAACAGTCCTATGAGAAAAAGAAAGTGAGTAGGTCTATTGTGTTTGTATGTGTGCGTGTGTGTGTGTGTATGTATATATACATACACACACACACACCACATCTTCAGTATCTTACAATAACCTATAATGGAAGAGAACCTGAAAAAAAAATATATACATCTGAATCACTATGCTGTACACCTGAAACTAACACAAAATTGTAAATCAACCATACTTCAATTAAAAATAGATTAATTAATTTTTTTTCAAAGAAAGTGAGTAGGGTAAGGGCCATGGAGAGTAACAGTGGTGATGGGATATGCAATTTAAAACAGAGTGGGTGGACCTGGAGATCTTCATACTGACTGAAGTAAGCCAGAAAAATACCATATGATATCACCTGTATGTGGAATCTAAAAAAAAAGGAAAAAAAACACACAAATAAACTTACTTACAAAACAGAGACAGACTCACAGACACAGAAAACAAACTTATGGTTACTGGGGGAAAGAGGATGGGGAGGGATAAATTGGGAGTACGGGATTTAAAAACACTAACTACTGTATATAAAATAGATAAAGAACATGGCCCTACATTATAGCCATTATAGCACTGGGAACCATATTCAATACCTTGTAATGGCCTACAATGAAAAAGAATATGTAAAGGAATATAAGTGTATCAACTGAGTCACTGTGCTGTACACCAGAAATTAACACAACATTCTACATTGACTATACTTCAATAAAAAATTTTAATTTAATTTAAAAGAAATAAAAAACAGAGTGGGCCTCACTGAGAACATACAGTTTGCAGAGACTTAAGGGGGTGATGAAATTTAAGGAATGGAGGAATCAGAATGAGCTGGAGGAGCAGTTGTAGGAGATGAGGTGGGGGCACCACAGGGGCCAGGTCATATGGAGCCTTACAGGCAAATGCTGGGATTTGGGCTCTTGCTTTGAGTGGCCTGGGGAGCCATTGCTGGTTTCTGAGCAGAGAGACATACTCTGACTTATGTTTTAACGCAACGGGCTTCTGTTTCGAGAAGAGATATAGGAAGGCAAGATAGATTCAAGGACATTGTGATTACTCTTAAGGCAGCCAGTGCCATTTAGTCAAAATCTGTATTCTTATCAAATTTTATCCACTATTCTAAACTCTGAAGCATTTTACATTTTAATTACTTTCCTTTTTAAAAAATTATTTATCTGATTATAAAACTGACTATATATGTTCCTGGTAGGATAATTGGGAAATACACACAAAAGAATCACCCATTACACTACCTCCAAAGGGAACCACATTTTCATTTTTATATAGTATTCAAATCTTTTTACTGTGCATATGTTTACATATTTTTAATCCTTTTTCCCAACAATTCTTCAGCTATTTGGAGGAAGATAGTCATATTTTCTCCCTTAAGTATTTCATCTCTAGGCCAGGGTAACTTATTTTGTAATTCATGGATATATTCCAAGATTCTAGGAATCTCTTGAAAGCATAAAAAAAAATCATGTGTGTTTCTGTATAGAGGAAAATATGTTTCTCCAAGTTTTCAAAGGGGCTTAATCATAAGAAATTCAAAGGAAATTAAGAAAGTGATACAAAACTTTTAGGGTATTAGCCTGCCACAGAATGATCTCATTTATGATCCCATCCCATTCCATAGGGGTGGGTTTCTAGCAGCCATGTTTGTCTAATGTCCTTCATCCATTTGGCTGCACTTGATAGGGGTGGGGTAGACACTTGACCCATGCCAAGCCAAGTTTTGTTGGGAACTTGGAGCTGAGATCAAGAGAAAGCCAGTTTCTGGCAAGTGGATGAGGGATTGGAGAAAGCTGTCTTGTACAGACAAAGAAGACGCCCCAGAGGGGAGGAGCAGAGAGCTGATACTGCCAGCCTTCCCAGTGACATTCCATTTCCTGGCTCTAGCCCTTCCTAAAGCTCAGCTGTATTCCTAGCCTTAGATTCTATGAGGCACTCCTGTTTCCAGGGGTGATATTCAAAATATTTAAAGCCAGTACTCTATGGGAACCAATGAATCAGAGCAGATGCGAGAGATAAACAACTCGTTCAGCCATACCTATGCATCTCATCGGAATGGCAGCCTTGTCTATATCATTACAGTTCCTGACCCCTCTTGCCTAAGCTAGCCGAGCTTTCTGTTGAACCAAAGGAGTTTTAATTGATATAGAGCCACTCAGGATAAACAGTTGGCCCAACAATTCCCTGTGCAGTGGAAAGCCCCGATCTCGCCATCCTGGTCTGCTTCCCCAGAAACTGTCTGTGGTTGTTAATAACCCCCTTGTAGAATGGAGGTCACAACGGAGTAGTCAGCTGTTGGCTGACCAGTTGAAGGTGAGTCTGTGGAGATTATTGCCTTGTGTGATTTGGACACAATCCTATTAATGCAGCCCACAAGAGGATTAGCTTTTAGAGCAGCTAAGTCACATCACACTGAGCTTGTGATCAACAAAATCACCCCAGTCTTTTCACCTAAAATAGTCCAGCCATTTTTTCCATCATCTATATTTATGAGATGGTATTTGGAACTCAAATGCATGGCTGTTAAAATCTCATTTTGTTCCTCTTGAACCAGGCTCCCAAGCTCTCAGAGCTTTTAAAAGTATCCATCACATTCGCCATCTCTCCTGGCTTCGTGACATCTACAGATTTGAAAACTTTGCTATATTGTACCTTAGCATGATTAGACTTGTCTGAAATCCAGTCTGGGGGGATACTCAGTCAGTGACTGGAGTCTCAGTTGAGTATCAGATGTTCACCAATATCTAGAAGGCAGGACTATAGTCAGAGAGCAGATATTCTTGTGAGAGGCACTGAGATGAGTTGTAGGGGGTTTCAGAAATCTGTAGCCAGGGACAAAGCTGAATCACAAACCAAATGGAATAATTGGTACTCGGGACAATTGCAGATACAAATTTCAGTGAGACAAGAGGGCAGGTTGGAAAACCCAGTTATCCTGATAGAGGACTCAGCCGAGAACTGCTCTTGTCTACTACAAGAGTGAATGACCTTTGCTACTTCACTGGCATCACTGACTTGATCACCAGGGAGCCGCCCTCTCCTTTACCTCCGCCTTCCTCCAAGTTGCTTGATGAAAATGCTGATCCAGGCAGCACCATAGACAAAGCCACTGAAGACCTGGGTACTGCGAAACTGATAAATCTACAAAGAGCCTACACTGCTGGTGGGAATGTAGTTTGGTGCAGCCATTATGGAAAACAGTATGGAGAGCCCTCAAAAAACTAAAAATAGACTTACCATATGATCCAGCAGTCCTACTCCTGGGCATATATCCAGAGGGAACCTTAATTCAAAAAGACACCTGCACCCTAATATTCATAGTGGCACTGTTTACAATAGCCAAGGTGTGGAAACAACCTAAATGTCCATCGACAGATGACTGGATAAAGAAGTCGTGGTATATTTACACAGTGGAATACTACTCAGCCATAAAAATTAATAAAATAATGCCATTTGCAGCAACATGGATGGACCTGGAGATCATCATTCTAAGTGAAGTAAGCCAGAAAGAGAAAGAAAAATACCGTATAATATCACTTATATGTGGAATCAAAAAAAAAAAAAAAAAAAAAGACAGACAAACTTATTTACAAACAGAGACTCACAGACGTAGAAAAGAAACTTATGGTTACTGGGAGGGAAGGAGCGGGAAGGGATAAATTAGGAGTTTGAGATTTGCAGATACTAACTAATATATAAAAAATAGGTAAATAAGTTTATACTGTGTAGCACAGGGAACTATATTCAATATCTTGTAGTAACTTATGGTGAAAGAGAATATGAAAACGAATATATATGTATGTTCCTATATGACTGAAATATTGTGCTGTACACCAGAAATTGACACAGCATTGTAAACTGACTATATTTCAATAAAAATATGTATTTTAAAAAGTCTACAAAGAGCCAAGTTCAGGAAGCATGAGAGTAAAGGAGATGCCAAATCTACATAGCAACTAGAAGCCCGGGTGCAAGCACAGGAGACCCCAATTGTGTTTTGCTGGGATGGGGATACTTACACAGTCAGTGCTTTTGCCTCTGACTTCCAAACCCCCCTGGTTTAAAAAGTATGGTTTCCAGAAACCAATGTCTACCTATGTTCATTGTAAAAAATTCTTTTGCACAAATTATAACTAATGATTTAGCCACAAATTTCATTATATGTTCTCTTTTCTTTTCTTTCTTTTTATGAGAATGTGACGTCCAGAGATTTCCTCAATGAAAAACAATGACATATTTATCTGGAAATGGTTACATCCCTGAATTCCTGGATAAGGGCTTAATGATCTTCAGATTGTTAGTTGCATGACAAAAAGTTGACACTGGCAATGAGCAAAGGCCAAAACAAAAACCATGGTTATTATCTTATTGTAATTGTGAGCCATGTTGAGTCAATAAAAATGAAGTTAAGATGTTTAAAATCTGGACACTAGTCGTGATTTCCAATAATGGCACTGCCTTCTAGTCAATGTTTTATTCTCTTATTTCATACCTTAAGAATTTTCATGCAATTATTTCACAAATATTGTAGTGGAGTATGAAACTTACAACCTGCTCATACTTTCTCAGGATTTCCTTTAAACATTTTCACTAAGGTCATTTAAACGTAAGCACTAATGTATTTCCAACAAAGATCCTTCTTTATTTTTTCTCTTTTCTTTTATCCCTGCACTTAGATATGTAAGTAAAAGGTTTCAGTCAATTGATAGAAACTTACACATTGACAACAGGATAGAAAGACAGAGAACATTTGATGAAGACACTTAATCCCTTCCTCTAGTGCCTGTAAGAGAAGTAGGAGTTCTGAGGTCTACCTGAGATGGTCATTGCTGCAAAGAGCTCCATGGCCTCAGTGGTCCGTAACGAAGACACAACTGTGATGAGGTGGCCCCAGATCCCTCTTCACCAGCCCCTGCTCATAGAGCAAGCCGTGGGACTTCTCAGTGCTGACATCCCTTTATCTCTGCAGTAGGATAATGTAGATTTTTTTCCCGAGTTCCTCTCTTCCATGCGCAGTAACCTGGACTTCTGAGTATCGTTGGTGGGCTTAGAGGAATGTATCTCTTTGAGACTCCAGTTTAAGAATAGGAATTTCCTGGGAGGGCCTTCAGGATGGTGGAATAGAAGGATGTGGAGCTCACCCTTTCCCGCAGATACATCAAAAATACACCTACCGGTGGGACAGTTCTCACAGAATACATACTGAAATTCAGTGGCTCTTGTACAAGTGGAACTACAAGGAAAATCATCATGAAACTGGATAAACAACAAGGTCCTACTATATATAGCACAGGGGACTATATTCAATAACTTGTAATTGCCTGTAATGGGAAAGAATATGAAAAGGAATATCCATATATGTATAACTGAATCACTATGCTGTGTATCAGAAATTAACAGAACATTATAAATCGACTGTACTTCAATTTAAAAAAATAGGGGGAAAAAAAGAACAGGAATTTTCTTCTAGGGAACACGATTTATCCACGTACTCATTTACCTTTCTTGTAAGAGACACCAGTGAGTGAAGAGATACTAAAAAGAAATTTTATGAAGTTTTATGATAGCTCTGCCATCAAGAAGCTTATGATCTAGTAGGGTGAATCTCCAAGTCGTCTAAACTTTAGAAGGTATAGCTAGTGCCAAGGTATTGGGAAAGGGTCCCTCTGGTCCTTGAATGGCTTGTCCATGCGGCATCCTCCAGTCTAGTTGCTTTTGCATAGAGATTGCCACTAAGATGTCCTTCATTTCTAAAAGTTCTGCCTGGTCCCTTTAGGTCCTGTAAATCTCTTTTATACTCTCATGCTATCCCTGGAAGGCTGAGGAATTATTCGATTTCCTTCTTGCCAAGCTGAGGTTAAGAGTATTTGTGATGTTCGGGTCTTGATCTGCTCAGATACCGTGCAGAGAGCTCCTCTGGGGTCTTAAGTCTCCCTGGAGCTCTGTCCAGTAAGCATCCTGCAGGTGCCTGTTGCTTTCAGGTTCCACACCTCTCAGAGGTCTCACCCCACCACGCCCCCTGCAAGGCTTCTGCTCTAAAACAGGTGGAGAAACACCTTGGGATCCACTGCTGTCTCTTGGCTTAGCACCTTGCCTTCCTTACTCCTCTCCCCTAAGCTCAGGGGAATCTTTTGTTAGTTTCTTCCTCTCTCGGATCTCATTTTTAAAATCACTCTGGAAATTTCACTGATGGGACATAAGACACAGAAATTTCTTTTTTTCCTGCTTCCTTCCCTGTGACCAGAGCTCAGATGTGCTTAGATGATGCATGGAAAGGAAGTAGGAAAACCCAGGAGAAAATAGTGGTGAATGCTTGAAAAATGCAACTGTAAAACAAGAAGGCCATGAACACCACGCGCAAAATTACCAGTACAGGCTTTTAGGGCTCTGAGAAGTGTTCAGGGAAGGGAGAAATTCGTGTTAACTAGAGGCAGAGTGGGCTCCATGGAGGAGGCTGAATCTAAGCTGGGCTTTGATGGGTGGTTAGGTTTTGGGCAGATAAGAGGCCAGAATCTCACGTCCCAGATGGAGAGGATAATTATCCTCACGGCCCAGATGCAGGAAGGTGAGAATAGGTTCTATTGATAAAGAAGGCTGGAAAGATTCTGAAGAGCCTTGAATCCCAGGTAAGGAGGACAGTTTTAAAATGTGGAACAGTACTTTCTAAAATGGAAAATAGATAGATAGATAGATAGATAGATAGATAGATAGATAGATAGATAGACAGATAGATAGAGACTTCAATCAATCAATCAATCAATCAATAATGTCAATAAATAAAGACTTCTGCCATCAAATTCAACAGTTCACGCATTCTTATAAATGTTTCTCAGGTGCCTGGGATAGGCTGGGCTTTTTGTTGGAAGTGAGGACCACAGCAGTAAAGAGGAGTTGGTTCCTGTTCCAGTGAGGGAGGCAGTCATTAAACAAAACATTTCCAGTGGTAAGCACTATGACAAGAGAAGTAGTCAAGGAAGGAAGAAGTGTAGCCAGGAAACATAACCTAGTCTGGTTTGGGGAACAGCCTCGTTGAGAGAATGGAATTTTCAGTTGAGATTTGGAGGATGAGGTGGGGCTCACTAGATGAAGAGGTGGAAAAGTGTCCCAAGTAGGGGGGATGGTACATGCAAAGGTGAGGAGGAGAGCTGGGGTGGAACATTTGAAGAACTGCAGAGGTTTCCATATGGCTGGAGTGTTGGGGCCAGAGGTCTCCCTAAGGGTCTAGACTAACTGAGGAATTTTAGACCTTCTCTGATCCTCAGCTGATTCTCCTGTACCCTGAGTTAAGCACATCTGCACCACCATGGTTAGGACAGAATGATATGGAGTATTAAGTTTCTTTATAATAGACACTCTATGCATGTAGCTTCCTTTCCCTGCTTCTCTCTCCAGGAGGAGAGTGACTTATTCAAAGCCCCACACCGAGGGAGCAATAGAGCCAGACCATAGACCCAGGTTTCTGTGTCCAGGGTTATTTTTACATTATCTGTCTTTCAGGGATTGAAAAAGCACCATTCTATAATGGGCAGTGATCCTGAGACTCATTCAAGTCTCTAGTCCCTAAAACGATGAGGGCCTTCATTTCGCCTAAGAGCCGTCCCCTTCTGTCTCTAGAAATAGCCTTGGTTGTTAGACCAAGGTGATCCTGGCCAGTCTCCTGGATTCAGCACTCTCTTGGCCTCTCTGAGAGACCCTTCTTTCTCTGTGGACCTCAGAGCCCCAGGTCCTTTCCAACTCTAAGCCTGTGTGAAGATTAAATTGGAGAAGAACAGGAGTTCTTGTTCCAGAGACCAGAGCTGCTTATCGAAATCCATTCTCTTTACATCCTCAAAGAGAATTCTAATTGGATTTGGAAAAGCAAGGGGCCCAGCTGCGAAACTACCTTTCCCGGCCCGCTCTGCAGCTAGGTGCGGCCATCCGACTACGTTCTGGCTAATGAAGTGGGAACAGAAGTCGTTAGTTGACTCTGAAAAGGTTCCTTAAAGGAGACAGACAGCTGTCTCTGATGCTGGCATAATGGCTGGGCTCCCTCTTGTACTGTGAAGTGACCTTGAGGAAGGGAACAACATAATAAGGAGGACCGAGCAGAGGAGAGGAGTAAGGAGCCTGAGTTCCTGATGACTTTGAACTGCCATGCTTGCCCTGGGCCACCCACTGTTTCTTGGAGAGGGAGGGGCGGGGGGGGTGGGGAGAGTGAGAGAATATATCTTCTGTTTTGTTTATATCATAATTCCAAGTTCCTGTTGTCAACAACCAAATACAACTCCTGACAACAGCTAGCCACCCCCACAACCCACAACCACTTAGCCTGGGGAGATGGCCCTTTTAAATGGGTAACAATGTCTAGGAGGATTAATCAGGCACTATGCTGAAACCTTGACATGATTAGCTCATATAATTCTTATAATAATCCCATGACTTAAGCATTATTATTTTCATTTTACAGATGATGAAACCGAGGCTGTGGAACGTGTCCAATGTTATACACCCAGTAAGTGCTAGAGTGATGATTCCAACCCGGTCTGTCTGCCTCTGGAGCTCATACTTGTTCTTTTTTGTTTTTTTGTTTTCTTTCTTTGGATCATGTATTCAGTTTATTGAAGTATAGTCCATTTACATGTTGTGTCAGTTTCTGGTGCACAGCATAATGTTTCGGTCATACATAGACATACATATATTCCTTTTCATATTCTTTATCATTAGAGGCTACTGTAAGATATTGAATATAGTTCCCTGTGCTATACAGTATAAACTTGCTGTTTATCTAGTTTATATATAGCAGTTAGTATCTCCAAATACCAAACTCCCAATTTATCCCTTCCCACCCTCTTTCCCCACAGGTAACCATAAGTTTGTTCTCTATGTCTGTGAGTCTGTTTCTGTGTTGTAAATAAGTTCATTTGTGTCTTCTTTTTAGGTTTTACACGTGCGTGATATCATATTGTATTTGTCTTTCTCTGACTTACTTCACTTAGTATGACAATCTCCATGTCCATCCATGTTGCTGCAAGTGGCATTATTTCATTCTTTATTATGGCCGAGTAGTGTTCCATTGTATATACATACCACAACTTCTTTATCTAGTCATCTGTCGATGGACAGTTAGGTTGTTTCCATGTCTTGGCTATTGTATATAGTGCTATGAACATTGGGGTGCATGTATCTTTTTGAATTAGAGTGTTTTTTGGATATATACCCAGGAATGGAATTGTTGGATGATGTAGCAACACTATTTTTAGTTTTTTAAGGAACCTCCATGCTGTCCCCCATAGTGGCTGCACCAATTTACATTCCCACCAACAGTGTAGGAGGGTTCGCTTTTGGGAGCTCATGATTTTGATCTCCACGACCAGGGTGTGCTACCTGCAATGACCCTGATTTGATACTTATTACTAACCTACATCATATCATGGTTTGCCCTATCTCAATACATTTTATTTAGAGAGGGAAAAAAAGAGAAATTTTCTTTAGAGGTGACCTGAGCATCTCAGTATGTTTGGCAATTATATCTCACACTCCAGATTTAGTAGGGCCCTTGGATTAGCCATCCAGTGTCACGATTGTACCTTCCTGGTCACGCCGAGAGTTTATTGTAAGGAAAGCTGAGGCCCAGCCCCTTGATCTGGTCAAGCCAATGCTGAGTCAAAGGAAAGGCCCCAGACGTCCTTCTCTTTCTGCCTCTTAACTGTAACACCTAGATCTTGCTGCTCTGCTGTGTTGAGAGTGTCAGAGCCCTGTAGGGGCACATCTAAGTGACACCCTAAGCCCCTGGACTACACTTCATGATAGGGAAATGATATGAAGAAGGTTTCTTTTCTAGAACTGCAGGAGCTGTGGAGAAGGCAGACGGGCCTGGCCAGGGGCCAGCCCACACCTCCCAGGCGGCTTCATGTAGCGTGAGGTGTCTCTGATGGTGCAGTGTGAGGGAGAGGCTGTGGGGGGCCCGAGGCTGCGGTGTGCAGGCTGGCCCGCCGTTACACGGGGAACCGAAGTGGAAAACCCGGGAGAGACCTGGCACGAGCAGACTTGTTGGTGCTTCAAGGCAAGAGGCAGAGCTTTGAGCCCAGGCCTGGAGGGCACGTGTACTACTTCCCGAGGGCCGCTGCAAAATTGTACCACACACTCGGTAGCATAAAACAGCTGAAGCACATTGTCACGGGTATGGCAGCCAGGGGTCCAAAATGAAAGTGTCAGCAGGGCTGTTCTCCCTCTGAAGGTGCTGGGGAAGGAACTGTCCTAGCTTCTGGGAGCATTAGGTATTCCTTGTCTTGGAGGTGGCCATTCTCCATCTTCTCCACCTCTCTGTGATTGTCTGTTCCTGTATCCAAATTCCCCCCGTTTAGAAGGACACCATCATATTGGATTAGGGCCCATCTTTGTGACTACACCTTGACTGCCTCTGGAAACACCGTATATCCAAATAAGGTCACGTTCTGAGGTACCAGGGGTAGAGCTGTGACACATTTTCTTGGGAGATGTAATTCAACCCATAACAGGATGACCCTCAGATTACAGAAACAGACGGAGGAGCCGAGCTAGAGGGAACCAGAAGGTTCAAAGGCCAGGAATTCTTGAGAAAATGTTGGGAGGCCCTGGACTCATACAAGCTGTAACTCTGGGAGTTCAAACCAAGTTTACCTAAATCTCTAAGGGTTAGGGAAGCTTTCCTATGAGATCAGGGTGCAGAAGAACGGGAAGAGACGAGGACACTGCCCCCTGGAAGGGCACACCCTCTTTGATAGAGCTGTAAGAATTCTCACACTATCGGGTGGATTCGCTGCCTACGGGAAGCCCATCTCACAATGTAATTTCCAAGTATTTTTAATATTAATGTTAAGGTGCCTTTCCAGCTGCCACCAGGAAACATTAACCTAAAATACAGTCTTGCCTCATGTTTCAACAACATCATTAAAGTACAGAATGGGGAAGAAGGATGCAGCTGATGTATCTGCACTTACAGAAATAAAAGGGAATCTTGGGGGAAAAAAAGAATTGAAAATAGTTAAGTTTTCTTTAGTGCTATCTAAGGTAGAGGGTGGTGATTCTAGATCCACAGTATGAAGTCATTTCCCCCAGTGGAAGTCGTTAGGTTTATTCATCTGCCTGCTGTCCCTGCCCCTACTGCCTGCCCCTGGTGACTTAGATGAACTGCTGTGCTCTCTCCACGTGGCTCAGTTCTGATGCTTCCCAGAACAATTCTGACTTCAGGTAGGAGTCATTTCAGTAGCCCCAGGTTTCCCTCAAACCAGTGAAGGATGACTATTCAGCTCTCTTGTAGGTTTATCGCAAGTATAATATCGAAGATCGAGCTCTGTGTTACAAATCTGTGCTGCCCACTCATATTCCTGGTTTGTAGTTGCTCATCTGTGGGGTTCTTACTTGAATTATGGGGTTGTTGCCTTCAGACTTTTGAGTTTATGTACACAAACACCTCCCCTCTCCCGCCTTGTTCATAAGCCCATTTGGAAGAACCATGTATCTACTTTGGCTTTCATTGTGAGTTCCTGGCCGAGTCATCTGTTTAATCCTTTAGTCATGCGGTGAGCTCTGGGATCCAGCCTTTCCCTGGCTATTTCCCTCTTCCTGTGACCACGGCCGTGCAAGTTCCCGGATGCCTATGGCCTTGTGACTAGCTTTTAGAACATTTAACCTAGATCCCCTGTTGCCATGTGGCCCCATCTATTGGGGTCCCTGGTAGCTCCTCTGGGACTCTTCCCCAGCCTGAGATTGGAGAGTGTCACCTTATATTTGTTCTCTTATCACCTTGCTTTGGTGAGTTGGTCAAGCTCAGGGATTACTAACTATTTTCTGTAAAAGACAACATACTAAACGTTTAGTATTTGCAGGCCATATGGTCTCCATTGCAGTCCCTCAACTCTACTGTTGTAGCATGATTGTGTATCAATAAATCTTTATTTCTGAAAACAGGGCAACAGGCTAGATTTACCCCAAGGGCCATACTTTGCTGATCTCTTGGTCTGGTCTATAGCTTGTCTCTTTATTGCCTCATTTTCCGTTTTCTTATTCTCATTTTCTCTACCTTCATCCACTTCCCTTATAGTGTTACAAGTAAAGCACCATACCTTAATTTCAAGTCCTAAGATAGGGCACTAATTACCTCTGGTTATTTCAATAAAAATTAGTCTGTGTACTTGAGTCACAGGTCTAAGTTTCCGTGTCCTCAGGAGCTTCTTAGGGCTCTTCTTCAAGGAGGCACATAGATTAGCATCACAGATGGCTCAGACGTTAATCAGAGGCCATTTAGGCAGTTGCTCCTGTTCCTTTTCTAGGAATTCGGACCCTGCCTTGGCTCTGATACAGTCTAGGTGGTAGTCACCGTCCGTTGCCTTATCCAGTGCTACTCCGTCCACGTTCCCTGAGAAAGCACCCCAACTTTTATTCAGCTCTGTCAGCAGTGTGCTTAGGGGGCATAGATCCCTCCCAAATGCAGAGAATACATTTTTGCCTGGAATTTGTTTTAGATTACGTTTCAGACCCAGTTCTGGGCAGCAGTATCTGGGAAAATTCTCCTTGGGGCTTTTAGGAAAGACTTTTTCCCATAATAAGAAACCCATGTCCTTCTCTCCCTGCTCTTGCTTGTCACTGTATGAGAATAATATTCTTGTAGTTGTTGGACCCATCTTGGCACCACAAGGGGAGACGCGATCAATACTTTAATGGTGGCGGAAGGAAAAAATGGAGTCTGTTTGATTGGGCTGGGGTATGGGCTGGTACCCCAGCTTCTCTGAGCTGTAGTTTATGCCCCAGATTAACTTTTTAAAAATCTGAAAGATTCCAAATTCTGAAATGCATCTGGCCTCAAGCGTTCTGAATAATGGATCCTGGACCTGCACAGGATATATCTTATATCCTGCGTGGGAAATAAAATCCCATTTCTAGGGTGAATAGTATCCCCACGCCCCAGGGGAGCCAATCTTCCAAATGCTAACAAAGAAGCAGCCTCTCTGTGTCCAGCACCTCCCCAGAGCCTTCACCTCGCTGAGCTCAAGTCTACGAATGGGAGGAAATTCCAGGCTACTCCCCGTGAGAATTCAGTGGTAGCTTCTTCCTCAATACACATTTGTTTTTATGAAGAAAACCCCATCCAAGGGTACAACCAGCTGGGAGTCTCCTTCCTTCTTCAAGATTCAGTGGTGGAAGGCAGCAGAGCAATGCGGAGTCAGAGCTCAGTCTCTCTCCTGACCCTGTGTGCAAATCAGACTGAAATATGTATCAATAAGATGTGACTTCTTGCGCTCAGCTGAAGCATCTCGTTTCAACAAATTTCCCCATTTTATCATAAAAATCACTATATCTGCTTGGCTGATAAAATCTGTTTGAATAAGGCCTATGTACATTGGGTGGCCCACAGCAAACCTCTGAGGGCAGTAAATTGCATCTTGGAAATGCAGGCTTTTTGGAACTGTGTCTCCATCAAGACTCCGGGGGATTTCAATGCAGAAGGTTTTGCAAAGTTTGCATTTTTCATTCATTAAGGCTGTGTGGCTGCCAAACTTCTCTTCCTGTTAGTCATACAGGGAGGAGGGCTCAACACAGCGGGCTGGTCATAAATTATCGTGTGGCTCACGGCAGCCCACGAGGAATATACCAAGTTGGCACAAGTTTTGTGAACGATTTCTGAGAAATCCAAATGTATTGAAAAATCACATGTTTACAGAGGAATGAAAGACCCAGGGTATCTTTAGATTCCGCAGGCCAAGAATTAAGCTCGTCCTTTATCTAAACCAGAGTGAGAAACCCAGAATTAGATGACTGTGAATAGTCTATTTTTGTGGCATTCCATAGGAAAATTGCTACAAGTAAATGATTCTTCTGTCTTGATCTGTGGTTCTAAATCTTTTTTTTTTTTAATTTTTGTGGATCCCTTTGAGAATCTGAAGAAAGCTCACCAGACATTGCTCGCAAATACACACACAATTGTATATACAATTTCAGGAGGCTCACGAGTCCTCCGAGGCTCACTGTAACCTCAGGTTAAGGATCGCTGCACTTAATACTAGAAGCTCCCTGATGGCGACGATTATGTCTAACCATCCCATCTAATTATGTCTAATCTGCATAACATCCCTCCTGTTCGTGCCTAATACCCCATTACACACTCAGAAATTCTGGTTAGTGTTCCCTGACATGAACTTGAAGTAATAAAGTTCCTTTCTATTTTTTACAGTGTTCTTTTAAAAAGTCCAAGGTGTTTATTGGCTCAAAAAAGCAAGTCTCCTTTTTAAGTAAGTTCTGCAATGTATCATACATTCCCTTGATGTAGGAAAAAAAAAAAAAAAAAAGAATTACTTTCTCTCTAGCTCCAGAATTGCCCTGAACCAAATTTATACTCAGGCAAAATTGGAAATGGAATTGCTGCTGCTGAGAATTTCCCACTAGCTGTCTACCTTCTGCTTCACGTGGACTTTGAAGACCCTCCTTTTTACTTACGTCTCCCAGGGCTATGGATAAAATGTTGCTGCAGGCACGCACTGACTGGCACAGTTTCGGGGGCGCCATTCACACATATTACCAGGTGGACTTGAGACCTTGCTCAATACTGGTAATGACCACCAATGTTGAGTCTAAACGGTGCTAAGGAGGTGTACTATCTTCACAGCCCCTATGTGATCTCCATTAGTCACTGGAGGAAAGACAGACCAGGAAAGCTGAAAGCCATAAAACTCGTGAATCGCAGTCACAGTTTGAAGCCAGACTTCCCTGACTTCAAGACCCCACACTGAACTGCTACACTTGTCCTCTTCCTTTGTACTTGCGAATTTGCTGAAGAAAATCAGGCTAAAGAATTGGATGGGGAAGAGATCTACTATCCTTCCTCCCATCCTCGGGAAGGATTCCCAGGAGATGTGTCTGCAGAGCTTCCAGGCATTGACACTTCCTTGCACACCTGCCAGTGTGACTGGAGAAGAGTTGAAGGTACATTGTTGAGGATCATATAGGGTGGCCCCCGGAGAAACTGCAAAGCAGGTAGACATTGTCTTGGGTCCCCTCAGCTTCTGTTTCATCCTCTGTCACTTGGCACCACTTGTTTTATAGGCGAAAGTGCAATGATGTGGGGAGTTTGGGCATCTTCTCACTCACCTACAGGAAAGGGGCAGAGTCTCCTCTACAGGCCTTTGTTGCAGGGGGCACATGGGAAGAGGGACTCACAGAGAAAAATACTGAGACTGGGCTATTCAGAACCTGACACAGGCGTGTGCTGGGGGTGGGATGGGCTTGGGGGTAAGCAGGCTAGGGAAAAAGAAACCCATTTCTCCTTTCTCAGGTCTGATTGGTCTAGGAAGTGCCCCTGGGCATAGCCGCTTGGAGGAGGATTCATCATCGAGTCTGAGAGCACTAGCCCTGGCCCCCAGGTCTCCCAGCTCTGCCCTCTGAGCCTCTAGTTGGCTTGTTCCTGGGAAACTAACAAAATCCGGAGTGGTCAGCCGAGGAGGAAGCAATAGGTACTATTCAGTTTCCAACTTCGGAGCTAGAGTTGAGATAATGGAAGTAGATTACCCCGGTGTTGATGCCTTAAGAAGGGGGACTGAAAGTGAGTTACCTGGCTGCAGACAAGGTTGGCAGAGCGCACAGGATTGGGGCGGGGAGGGAAGGAAGAGAAGGGAGGCTGTGCTGGACACACTACACAGAAATGACCAGAGCAGATGCAGGGGAGCCAAGGGCAAGCCTCTCCTTAACCTCACACCACCCCTGGAGAGGGGCCAAAGTCTTAAGGAAACTGTGCACACGGCTGCGAATTGACTTCTCCTCCTTGTCCGCAGTTCAGGTCCTTCCGGAGCACCAGCCCTTGAGGACAGAAAGCCTGGCCCCGGCCCCCGGTGGGCAGTGGTGGTGTGGGAAGAGAAGCCTTGGCAGCGGACTTGTGTGAGGCTGCTCCGTGGGGGAGTCCACCCTTGCTGGAATGGGAACTACTGAGTTATTAGTAAACATAAAATGTCCCAAGGGTAATCAGGCACTGTGAAAGTACTTAACAGGGAGAATCTTTCCTGAGCTACCTAAAATGACGTTTCGATTGGGGTTAAAAAATTAGGTTGTTTTGCAGCAACATGGATAGACCTGGAGATCGTCATACTAAGTGAAGTAAGCCGGCAAGAGAAAGATATCACTTATCTATGGAATCTAAAAACCCAGCACAAATGTACTTATTTACAAAACAGAAACAGACTCACAGACAAAGAGAGCAAATTTATAGTTACCAGGGGGGAAAAGGGGTGGGAAGGGATAAATTGAGAGTTCGAGATTTGCAGATACTAACTACTATATATAAAATAAATAAACAAGTTTCTGTGGTGTAGTACAGGGAACTATATTCATATCTTGTGTATGAATGATAAAGAATATAAAAAGGGATATATGTATGTCCATGTACGACTGAAACATTATGCTGTGCACCAGAAATTGATACAACATTATCAACTGATTGTATTTCAATTTAAAAAAATAAAGTTAATTATAGCAACGAAAAAAAAAGAATGAGATAATATAAGGAACTTAGTGCCTGGAAAAGAGTAACTATTCAGTGTGACTGTTATCGTTGTTGCTTTTATTTAGAATTCACGTTTGTCACATCATGAATATGGTATTCTATATGCATATTGTGGATTTTTTAAAGAAGTACATGTAGATATATGACTATAACATTGATATTAATAATAGCTTGGTGAAATTATATAGATAACAGGATGAGGTAACTATAATCCTCACATATATTTCATAAACTGTATTCCTCAAGTAGTGTAAATTTGGGAAGCTAGTTTTTTCTATTATATTTGTATCATATTGGAGTAATGTTAAAAAAAAAAAAAGCCAACCATTTTCCACAATGCTAGAGATTTCAATATTTTTTTACAGTCCTGTATAATAGTAACTAATTGTGAATTATTTTTAAATCTTCAAGGACATTCTAACAAAAATGAAATTATGTTAATCTTATGTTTAGTGTTCATTAAATCTTGCTGAATGTTGTATCTTTGAGTACGGTAATTTTCCTATGCCATATATGTAATTATGTTTTAACCTGATAAGTCAAATAAACAGAATGGCCTATTTTTCAGTATTCTATAAAAAAAAAAATT
Organism: Camelus dromedarius; assembly: GCF_036321535.1. Taxonomy (NCBI): domain Eukaryota; kingdom Metazoa; phylum Chordata; class Mammalia; order Artiodactyla; family Camelidae; genus Camelus; species Camelus dromedarius. The sequence continues at coordinate 21,383,661 of NC_087436.1, forward strand.
AGGCTGATCTATACCATTGCCTAGAGGAGACCACAAAGCCACAGGATGCTAGAATCTGTTGTTAGAGGTCCCCAGATGTCAAAAAGTCACAAATGAATTATATTTTTGAACTGGATATAAAGCTTCAATGTAGAGACTGACCTGCAAGGCTGCCGAGCGAGTTCATGTGGGAGAGAACAAACAGTCCCGGTTATCCAAACCCTAGTCTCCTGTTACTTCCTGTTCTGCATAGTGAGCACCAGCCTGTGCCCACCCTGGTCCCTCTAGACCAGTATTCTCACCTCTGTTCAGGATCACAACTAACTGAAGGGAAAATGCAAGAATAATAACCTGAATTTCATATTCAGAGCAAGACAGGGCAAGAGTCCTGGGAGATGGGAAGAGTTTAAAAAAGATCTTTCTTTCCTTTTTCCAAGGGAGAAAGCAGGGACTGTTCTAGGATTATGTCTCTTCTTTCCCCTCCATAGTTTCCTCCTCACTTCCATTAAATAACATATCTATTGGTTATCTTCTGTGCTCAAGACATTGTGCCAAGCATCACCACAAGTGCAAGGATGGGGAAGCCACGGTTCCCTTCCTGGTGGGTGTTCTAGTAGGGGGGAAATGACAAGTACTAAACACAAATAACTATAATAGAAGGCTTATTTGGTAAATCCAAAGATACTGCTTAAGAAATGTGCCCTCCTGGAGAAGGATCAGGAAAGGCACCTTGAAGAAAGTTACATTTGAGATGGGACTTGAGAAATGAATAACACTTAATTAGCAGGAGGAAAATTGAGGGTTGGGTGAGTGTGTGCCTGGAGGAGGAAATAGCTTGGGCAAAGGCCCAAGGACACAGGGCCTGGTAATGACTGAGAGACAGGTAGGAGGCTGGGGGTACTGAAGTGTATGGTGTGTGAAAAGGCTCCGAGGTGATAGTCTGCAATACTCTGCTCTTCTGACATTTCTAACATCGCTCATCCCTAGAACAGGTGCCTTCAGAGCCAGTGACTGGTCAGAATGTAGATTAGGTGATGAAGAGCAGAAGGCAGAGTTTTCTACCTGTGTTTCCTAGGTTCTACCTGCATATACCTATGTTTCCTGTGCCCACTATTCACATTTTTCCCTCTTTTCATTTCCAACTATTACAGGAAGCAAGCTTGACCTTCCACATCAGGAAAGGAGTCTCTGTCCCATCTGCTCTGGAACATACAGCATTGAATTTTTGAGTGCACAGATGATTATTTCTTAATAATAAGAAAAAGAAAACTTTATGTAACTTTTGCCTCAAAAGTGAAGTATCATCTCATACTGATCAAAATGGCCATCATTAAAAAGTCTACAAATGATAAATGCTGGAGAGGGTGTGGAGAAAAGGAAACTCCTACACTGTTGGTGGGAATGTAGTTTGGTGCAGTCACTATGGAGAACAGTATGGAGATGCCTTAAAAAACTAAAAATAGAGTTACCATATGATCCAGCAATCCCAGTCCTGGGCATATATCCAGAGAAAACGCTAATTTGAAAAGATACATGCACCCCAATGTTCACAGCAGCACTATTTACAATAACCAAGACATGGAAGTGACCTAAATGTCCATCAACAGATGATTGGATAAAGAAGTTGTGATATACACACACACACAATGGAATACTGCTCAGCCATAAAAAAGAATAAAATAATGCCATTTGCAGTAACACAGATAGACCTGGAGATCGTCATACTAAGTGAAGTAAGCCAGAAAGAGAAAGACAACTACCATACAATATCACTTATATGTAGAATCTAAACAAAATGACACAAATGAACTTATTTACAAACAGACTCACAGACATAGAAAACAAATATGATTATCGGGGGGAAGGGGAGAGGGAAGGGATAGATTGGGAGTTTGAAATTTGCAGATACTAACTACTGTATATAAAATAGATAAACAACAAATTTCTGCTGTATCATAGAGGGAACTATATTCAACAACTTATAATAACCTATAATGAAAAAGAATAGGAAAAGGAAAATGTATATGTGTATAACTGAATCACTATGCTGTACACCAGAAATTCACGCAACATTATAAAACTATACTTCAAATAAAAAGATAAATGTCAAGTTTAACATTTCAGTTTCTCAGAGTTGCTGTGGCTCTGGCTGTTGTGTGCTCCAATGCTAAACAAGACAGGACTTTCCAGCTATTCAACAATCCTAAGCAAGTAGCATGTCTGAACAAAGAGTATTTTGACTACTTTGCATAAAATTTTTTTTAAAGTTTTGTGACATATATTAGTTAATGAAATATTTGGGGAGGAAACTACATCATTCAGTTCTTCTGGAATTTGGGGAAATCTCACAGCTGCCTTTGACTCCAGTGGGTTTTCTTGGCATCATTCCACTCCCCGGTAGAAGATTATTCATGGAAAGATTACATCTCTTTATTTGGGAGAAACCACAGACGTGGGAAGGCTCACCAAGTCAAAACCTGGTCATGTCAGACCAGATATGAACGACTTTCATGTGGGGGATGCCTGTGTAAGCAGTCCCTTCACTGCTTGGGGGATGAAAGATCGAGTCAGGAAGGAATACATCTAGAAAAACCCTCCCAGCTCATAAAACTCCCCATGCAGCATTAGAATTCATTGAAAGCTCTAAAACACAGATTTCTCTTTGAAGAGATGAACCCATTTGTCATTTGCGTGGTGCAAATTACTCAGACAACATTTTACTCTCATTTCACAAGTTGAGCCCATGTATATGGAAGCAGTGGAATTATTGATAAGAGGTAGGTGGTGGGAAGGGAAATGTTTATTCATTTTTAAGCAAGAGACATTTGCCTCTCTTACTAGATTTTTTTTTCTTGTAGGGGAGACACTATTACAATTACATGGTCTTTATAACACTGAATGAGAGACCACATCAGGGTTCTGGAAAACTCCAGAAGCTGGAAGGGAGCTCTGATAGAGGGGATAATGCAGGCTCTGGGTGGTAGGAGGGGAGCCAGGAGATGGGAAGGTTGTAAACCCAGAAGTACCTACTGCAAGTGTTGCCCAAGGACCTGGTGGTAGGAATCACTCCTTGACATTGATGAAAACCTGCCAACTGCTTGTTCCCCACTCACTGTCTGAATGGCTTAAAAATAAATTTTGTAGACCTGTTGTGAATTTTTCCCCTTCCTGTAGATAATGAGAGGGATCTGGTAGACTAGATGGTGACTTTGGAGTGACCCAGCTCTGGCCCTTATCTGAGATCTGTCACTAATGTGCTGTGTGATGCTGAGCACATTACTGAACCTCCCTGAACACCCTTTGTCCCCCCGTGTGTAATAGAAGAGGCTCATCCCTGTCTTGCAGGGTTAATGTGAGAACTAAACAAAATAACATATGTTAAAAAAAATCTCAGCAGGATACTTTCAGTAAATACTGTATTTCTTTTCCATAATCCTTCATTCCAGTGTAGAGTTCTGGAAGGACAGTCTCAGGGTGAAGAACTGGCAGGGCACTGGGGTTATTCTTGATGCGGTTCCTCCAGGGCTCAGCACAGCTCACACCCCCAGGGCGCTGAGGCTGACTCACTCTCTTGGGGGACCTGGGAGCAGAAGGCAAAATGGACTTCGGTTCAGTGCCAACTAGAGCAGAGCCTTTCCAGAGCTCTCCCAAGCCCAAGGCGTTTCCCTGGAACTGGACCAGCCATGAATGCAAGGGGCCTGGCTTCACTGCATTTGGCTTGCTTTGGAGTTTCCAAAGAACCCTGCCAGTGTCCTGCCAGACATGAGATGCTGCGCCCTTTTTCCTCAAAGATGTTTGTGTTAATTAATCAAGGCATTTTGGAGCAGGAATTCTTCATGTAAGAGATATTTCCCACAAGCATTCCAGCCTGTAACACATCTTCCATGCTAAAAATACTTCCTATGTTCTAACCCCTTAAACTTTATAAATTACTGTTCAAGCTGGAAACAGTAATGATTTGTCCATGTTCCTTAATTGAGTGTCATTTGAGGTGAAAAAAAAATCAATAGTTACCCCAGCAGCCATCAAATGTTATAGAGTTGACTCCAGCCTCTCTGATCTGCATGGTTAAAAACACTTTCAGAAACCATTAGTCTAAAGAGAAAAAAGAACCGGGAGTTCCCATGTGTTGATGGTGTCGATTTGTTTTTGTGCATGTTTCTCTGGGATAGTCAAGTAAGATTTCTGGAAGGATATTTTTAGTAGGTGTATCGGTTCCTTTATTTTGTGATAAATGTCTTTGCAAAATGTAGTTTGTTTGACACAGCATGAGACTGTCAACCTTGATGGTGACACATCTAAGCTGAATCCAGCTCCCCCACAAAAAGGAAGATCAATAATTGGGTCATGATGCTAAGGAGTGGAATTTCTAGGGGAGGGGCAAGGAGGTTAACACTTTTTTCCTACTGCGTGGAGTTAAGTACCCTTTGGGAGGGCTGGGGAATTTAATTTGCCCTTCAGATGGTCCTATCAATGTTCTTTTTCTTTTTTCTTTTTTCCTGATGTCTGGTTCAAAGAGGTGGGACTGGGTAGCCTGTCAATCAGAAGGGCCCGTTGCATCTTCGGAGGTTCTAGAAGGAACTGAGTAGGGCTCTCGGGGAGGGAGGCACTGGCCAGCTGCTCTCGACCTGATGCAGAAGCACTCTTTCCTTGAATTTGTCTTATCTCCTCCTGCTTCTGGAGACGTAGACCCCCGGGGACAAGGTCTGAGTGTGGGTCTGGAAAAGCGATTCTCAGAATGTGGTCCCCAGCCAGACCAGCTGCATCGGCATCACCAGAGAACATGAAAGAAATGCAGATTCTCAGCCCCCAGCCCAGATCTGCTGACTCCAAACCTCCGTGCTTAGAGCCTGCGCTTTAACAAGCCCTCACGGTTCTGCTGGTGCAGATTCAAATTGGGAACCGCTGGCCTCAGAAAGCCTATTTCTAGGCTAAGTCTTAATTAAGCTAGTGAGGCTGTGCCTGCCCAGCTCAGTGGAGGAGGAGCGACCTGTAGTCGGAACCTCGGCAGGTAACAGAGTATGTGGACGTGGAATGACTGTCCTTTTGGACATTCACCATAGGTAGCCAAAAAGGTGGAAGGCTGGATCATTGAGCCAAAAGTTTTGACTGTTTTCAATCATGCGCTCAAAGAGAAGGAGTGTTTCCCCTTCATTTCGCTCGGCTGTTTGTTTTCTCGGGAGGGGAGGGCCTTACCAAAGGTGAGTGAGTTTGAAGAACCTCAGTCCTGGCACTTACCACCTGGATGGGCCGGGGCACGTTGCTTAACCTCTGAGGCTAATTTTCATCATCTATAAAAATAGATTAATACCTAGTTTTTGGCGCTGGTGTAAGATTAGAGATTCCAGGTAACCCTAATGATCTGCCTTATGGGAGGAGGGTGATAGGTCATCCAAAAAGAATGAGTTTCTCTTTGGCTTTGGAGATTTCTTTTTTCCTAAAGATTTATCTTCCTCATTCTTTGCTTGGGCCGGGATGAAGTTTCCCTTCCATGGTGCGAATCATTCCCTTGGATGGTAGAAACTCACTTTTGTGGCTGGAGTTTGCCAGAGTCGTGCAAGCCTTTTACAGATAACTGAGTTGGCTGCCAAATATTGGTCAGTTCAAAGGTCGTGGGCCGTGGGAAAATACTATTAAATGTCAGTGCTGGTGTGTGTGCCAGCTGGTGTCCCCCCCCCGTGTGCCTGATGGAAGGTGAGCAGAGTGACGTGCAGGTGACTGGGAAGTGAATCTGTACTCAGGGAACAAGGTAGGCCCTGGGAAAGGGGGACGGAGACGAGAGGACACCCCTCAAGTTGAAGGTGGCCGGCTCCCATAAAGCAACACAAATGACTACCCAGAGACACCTTGGGGAAGACACTAGGGTCATCACACCTCAGTTTTCTCATCTGCAAAACAGTGATAGAGCCCAGGCCCCACATCTCCTGTCCTAAGGATTAAATGAGGTGGCCCCTCGCAGCCAGCCCATAGGAGAGTACTTTACAAGGGAGTCTCCCTGAATCCCATTGGCCCTCGTGTGTTTCACAATGCTGTGTCTCCCTGTTCTCCCCCAGAAAAGGACCCTTTTCAATCTGTAAAGCATAAGAATAGATGATTTTGACCTGGTGTGTCATACTGTGAGCTGCCAAATAGAAACTGCCTATATGTCTTGAGGAGAACAGTTGTTTCTCATCTTCATATTCCAGAACACAGTGATATCCTGGCCCCCTCTTTCTCTCTGAGTGAGAGGGGTGTGCTGGGTTTGAGTTCAAACGTGAACACAGAAAAGCTCCTGAGGCTTCCAGGCCCTCATTCTGCTCAAGTGTTGAAACAAAGAGGAGGACCAGACCTCTGCGAGCATCCTCACACCTGTTTCTTGTCTCACGTTCTTAAGAGTCCTGTTGAGAGTAACTTGTATTTGTTCTTTTTTTTTCCCCTTGAAATATCGTAAATCAGGATTTTTTTTTGATGGTTATTTTATCAGTCCCTGTATTTCGAGTGCCGTATGAACTTGTTTATTCATATTTTTTGTTCTTTCATGCAAAATAGCGGCTATGGTAAAATGGCAACATGGCGACGTGGAAATTACACATGCTCTCAAGTTCCGTAGGCCTAGGTTCAGTCGACTCAACAGTCTGTTGAATGCCAGCTGTGTGACTTCAGACAAATCACTTAACCTCTCTGGCCTTCCATTTTCTTATCTGTAAAATGGAGATAATGAATGATGCCTATTTCATAGGATTACCATGTAGGTTAAAGATAATATATTAAGGGACTTTGCACAAGGTAAGCTATAAACCACGTTTAGCTGTGATTAAATCCCAGCACTAGAGATTCTCACGTTTGTCTGAAAATTTAACAAAAGTTATGCTCTTCAGAATTACCCTTGGAGGCAATATTGTTCTCTTTTTGTAGACCAGGCAGAGAGGCTCAGAGAGGTGAAGAGAGAGGCTCAGAGAGGTAAAGGAACATGCTCAGAGGTATGTGTCTAGAGAATGAAAATACAAGGTTTCAGCCCAGATTTTTTTGACCCTAAATTTAGGGTTCCTTTTACTCCATACCAGTTACACTTTCGTGATGAAAACTTAATTCTTTGTGGTATAATGAGACCAAAAATTGTGAATGCCAAAAACAGACACTTTGCCTATTCCTTTTTAAAGCACTGATTACCTTCTGCCTCACAGGATAATTACTTATGCATATGCAATAGTTTATCTGTTAGCTTATGCAAAAAAAAAAAAAAAAATCAAAGCAGAGCCTGACTCTGGGTGTTCTTATGTTCTCCAGATTATCAACACAGGGTCTTAGAGCCCGTGGGTCCTCAACATATGTTCAGTGAATGACACAGAGCTGAATGGTGGAGGTTTATACCTAGCTTTGTGTAATAGTTACACCAGCATGCCATCCCACTTCATTTTTGTGTCTTGCAGAGTTTGTTTTTAAAATAATTTCCTACACCTGTCTCTATTCCCAAACTGCTTGAGGTGGTTTGTTGCTCAGATTAATTGGTACCTGACTTTGCTGACTCATTTTGGGAGATCAACAAGTTCACACACCAGTGTGAACAAAGAAGAAGGTGGGGACCAGTCTTTTAGGATTTATTGAGAGACAGGCACTGACATATCGAAAAATTGATACGCAAATGAAAGGCGCTGTTTAAATCAATGAACAAAAGTCCACGTTGCAATCATTTCCAAACAGTGCTCTGACAAAAATTAATGTGGTTCAGCGACTTACCAGGTAACAGAATGGGAAAGTCTCTGGTCTGCTCGGTTCAGTCATCCTGTGTGCTCCACATCCCACCCCATCCTGCCCATGAGCAGCTCTGCTCTTAGTAAAGGCTTTGAGCTAGAAAAGATTCTGCATTGACAGTTACAGGGTTGCTTCTGGTCCATTGCCTGCTCTACAGACTTGCTCCCTTTGAGACCGAAGTTAGTCTCAGAACTTACTTAGTGACACCAGCTCCACCTCCACCTCCACCCCAGGAGAGTAACACCAATCAGATGTATTCAACCCAACCAAGGATGCAATGCAGCACAAGGGGACATTTATACTGACAACTCAGTACTAGTGGATGTGTTTTCAGAACTAACCAACCCAAGGAATAAATTAGGGGCTCTGGGGAATAAAGTAGGGGCTTGCATTTCCATGGAGGAGGGTGCACTGGCGGTAAGCGTCAAATGCTTGGGACTCAGGAGTCATCGTTTTCTTTTCCAGTTCAGCAACTCCTTTTTGGCTACATGCTATTATTTAAGTTTATTGACAGTTCTGTTCTTTGGTTTATTCATTTAGAACTGTGGTTCTCAACTGGGTATCATTTTGCCCACCAAAGGACACATGGCACTGACCGGAGACATTTTTGGTTGTCACAACCAGGAGAAAGGATGGTGGTACTACTGGCGTCTAATGGGGAGAGGTCAGGGACACTGCTAAACATCCTCCACAACAGAGTTATCCAGTTCAAAATGCCAGTCGTGCCAAGGATGAGAAACCCTGATTTAGAGAAACTACCCCCTCAAATGGAAAGTTAGGCAGTTTTACTTTTGTAGAACACTTTGAGATCTTTGGATACAAAGTTGCTGTGTAAGTTTTAAAAAGTCTTGTTGTTACAAGTCCCTGGGCCTCAGTGAAGCTTGCTGACAGGGTCTGACTCAGCTCCTTCCCACATTTTAAAGGGTTATCTTTGCTCTCATTGGGATTTGTCTTTTTTTTTTTTTTAAAAGCTTGTTTTCCTTCCGAAAGCACTTTAAATTTTAAAGGGTTGATCCTGAACCACTTGGTTATCTAAGTCATTTCTGGCAGAGTTAGAAAGAGTCTTAAAGAGAACTCTTGCAACTGGTCTTGGTTCTAGACTAAAGGAGACATTTTCCAGAGGTCAAACAACAGGTGAGCCTTTAACAACGGTCCCCTTACTGGCTGACCCGGCAGCGTACCCCTGAGTGAAAGAGAGTTAGGTTAGTAAGAGCAAACTGAGTCTAAATTTCATTGGCTCTTCTCTTTCTTTTGCTCCTGGAAAATTCTCTTCAGTGGTCCATTAGGATTCACACAGAGAATGACAAAGAGCGGAAAAAACAATTTCCAAAGTAGACAGTCACAAGAATCAGATTTATTTTTTCTGGAACCATCCAGGAAAAAAAGAAAGCAACCATACAGACAAGACAGTTTTAAACCCAGCCTGCTTCTGATTGAAGTCATTTCCTTTCTGCTAGGCTTTCAGAATTCGACTTCATCGTATCAAGTCTGTCTGAAAACCAGATTGGCGCATGAGGTATATTTGGCACTCCTTGGACTTTGGCAGACTCAAGAAGATTTCAAATGTGTCAGAAATCTGGGAGGCCTGGGGAATGGAGAAATGGAGTTTATTTTCATGGAAAGTTGGTGGTGTACTTAGGTTGCTGAGAATATTTTCCCTATGAAAAGATGATTTAACTAAGGCTGAAGATGAGGGGAAAAAACTTAAACCACTGAAGATCAGGCTAAGAAATTGAATTTCTACCTAAGAAAATTTACTTTGGCATGGAAATATCTATTCCATTTTCCAAGGAAGAGCATCCTACCGGCCCTGTTAATATTATTTCATTATTGTTCAATGAATTTCTTTAGTGGGTTACAAGAGTCATAGAAAAAATATTGCAGCTGGAGGGTACCACTGAAAAGCACTGAAGGGAGGTCCAAGGAGGCTGTTCTGAGAGTCAGGATGACAGCGAGAGAAGCAGGCTACCCCCGGTTGCTGTGAACTACAGCATTGCTCCCAGCCTTACCTTTGATGGCCCTTTGATAGACATTTCTCTAGTTTTCTTCCTTCCAGTGTTTGAAGGAGGTAATGGGAATGTACACGGATCCTGGTGATGACACTAGCATTATGAGTACTGCTTGAGGGCTGGACCTCAAATGCTGAGAACTGACTGTTGGATTCCCAGAACATTTTGCACAATGATGTCTGGGATGCCAAGTCAGCAGAGTGACTGTCAGAGGAAACGTAGACAGCAGAAATCTGTTGGAAGAAGACGTTAAAAACTAGATATTTACACAGAGAATTTTGCAATAGCATCTTTGCCATGTTTGCCTTGTGGTGTGGTGGTGTTTACCTTGCCATAACTTTGTTATTCTTTATCTGTATTATTCTATAGCTTGAAAAAGTATTCTCTTGCTCCTTCTTAAAGGTAATCTCTCTTTGGTGTTGTATGATTCCTATAATCAGTTATGGGTTTGGGATTGGCAAAAATCCATGATTTATTAAGAAATCAGCAGTCACATCTATGTGCTTGTGTAGGTTTGTCCTCTTCCACATAGACTGAAATTAAAGAAGGAAGTAACTTGATCTGATTGGCAGAACATTAAGGTAGGAATGAGATTTCCCTTACAAGCTGGAGGTACAGACAGGGAGAAGAGTTAGCAGTGTGGCTCAGGAGTATTGATTATATCCACAGTGGGGAAAGAAAGCCTGTTAATAAGGGGAATTTTTTTTTTTAATGATGTTTAAAAAAAAATTGCTACTACCAAGTTAGGATAATGTTATCTTAAAGAAGCCCATAGTAAATATTTTAGGTTGTGGGCTGTATGAGCTCTCTAGCAACAACTTCACTCTGCCATTGCAGTATGAATGGAGCAGAGAGAATAAGGAAGTGAATGGGTGTGGCTGGGTTCCAATAAAATTTGATTTATGGACACTGAGATTTGAATTTCGTGTAATTTTCACATTTCATAAAATAACATTCTTCTTTTGATTTTCTTCAACCATTTAAAGATCTAAAAACTGATCTTGGTTTGCAGACTGAGGTGACATAGCAGAACTGGCATGTGGTCTGTAGTCTGCAGACCCCTGATGAAGAGAAAAACACAGTGATTTTGGGAATTAGACTCGGGTTAAAAATCTGGCTCCACCGAAAACTAACAAATCGCTTGATCTGGCTGAGGGCAGATCACTTTTCTAAGTTGGTTACTTCATGTGGAAAATGGAGAGAGAAAAGTCTCCCATTCCTGGTTATTGTGACTATAAAAAAGGTAACGTAAATAAAATGCCTGATACTCTGCTCTTCCCGTAACAAATGATAACATGATAATAAAAATCATCTTAATTATCAAATTTTCTCAAGTCGGCTACTTTAGTTTAATTTGACCAGGATTTCTTCATCCAGATGCATTTCTGTAGTCTCCTGCTGGAGTCTATAGATCCAGACTCAGTAGGTCTGATCCCCAACTATGTATCCTTTCCCACATGAACAGATTAATAAACATTCAAAGCATGTTTTTCTGGAAGCTTCTTACATTGCTCCAGGGAGAAGCCTGTCACTTTCAAATTGCAGTGTAAACCTGGGAGTTGCTGAGTTCCTGGTTTGCCTTTCTTGTAGGACTTGGCGGGACAAGAGTCTTTGGTTTCACTTTCAGGCCTTATGTTTGTGACAGAGGAGGAGATGGCTACGAGACGATTGTTTGCTTGGCTTTCACTAGATAATACAAATGAGTGCTTGGGAGAAACTTTATTCAGAGTAAGTCTCCACATCTAATTCTTTAAGGTACAAGCATTTCTCCAACCCCATAATTTGTGAAAATTACTTCCCACGAGAGCTTCCAGCCTCCAGAGCTATATTTGGCTGAACCCAGACGCTAATTAGACTTCCCATCTGAAGGAGAGACCTGTTTCTCCATCTCTTCTTCTGACTGTACCACATCAAATTTTGAAGGACAGTATGATCTATGGGCCAGGACTAGGATAAGACAAGCAGGACACTTGCCTTGGGTACAAAATTTAAGAAGTGCCCCAGACTTGGTAATCAAGATAAATGATATTTTAATGCAATATTAAAAAAAAATCAAAATCCAGTTGAACAGAATCCAATTGAACAAAAATTCAAACTTTTCAAAAATTTAAATAATTAGGTCCAGTAACGGTGCTGGCCAAACCCTATTTGAGCTTAAGGCAAAAGGAAAAATCAGTAACACTGATGCAATAAATCTTAGTTAGACTCCTTCACTACTCTGTCTCCCTTGGAGGCGGTGCCTGAAATTTTTACTATAATTTAAAACATTGACTTAGAAACTGAGTGGGTTCTGTTGCACTGTTTTCCTGTCTTCACTGCTTCCTTGCTCTCTCTCCACATTCTCTTTTTTGACTCTTCTCTCCTTTTGTTTCTATTATCATCCACTCACTTTTTTTTTTTTTTTTACTTTCTTTCTGCACGTGAGCTTTGACCTGTTTACTCATCCTCAGTTTCTACAAGGAAAACAATCAAAGAGCTCTTTCATTTATAATCATTGCGTGGTTTCCCGTCAGTCAATACTAATTCTAAGGCAAAGATGCCTTTCACGGATGGTGGTTTATGTCCTCTTGGCTTGAAGCCAACGTGGTGACCTCTCTAACAATTCTCATAGTTCCCTTGGGTGTGGAAACCTCCAATCAGGGAAACATTGAGCTACGTGAGAGCTGATAAACCACAATAAGTTCGAAGGATTTCCCTTTATACTATCAGTGGCGCTCATAGAGTAAGTGTTCATGAATGCATGGGGCCACTCGTCCCTGACTCCTGACAGTTACCAGCACATTCCTGAGACAGGAGGCTTTGAGAACCAAATGTTTGAAGTAAGCACCATTGGGATGCGCGGGCCTATTAATGTGGCAGTATCTGGCGTGTATAATCTGAACAAAAGCTCCCTTCCTCTTTCTTAATCTTTATCCCAGATGAGAGCATGGCTCAGTACCAAGAAAGTTTTCAGTTTTTCTTCCCAGGAAAGTTAAGCCAGAAGCACAGAATGCCACAGGGAAGTGACCATGGGAATAGAAGTCAGAGCCGTCCTATATTCCGTGCAGTAGCTGGAGCACCACGGAGACACAACAGCTGATGAACAATTTTAAATGCGAGCAATTTTATGGACACTGATTAAATCCAGCCCTGGGATTCTAGAGCAGCTCATCAGACAGAATCATGATTTGAGAATATTTTTGCTATTCTCCAGTGTTGAAAAATTTATTTACTTTGTCTGTTGCCCAAGGGTATATATATAAGTGAGAGTTCCTTTAGCCCAAAAGTTTCCAAAAGTTTAAGCTCTAAAACAGTAAAATAAACATGTCATATATTTATTCGCATGTTGTCCAAACACACACCAAGTGCTTTTTGTGGTTGGTTTGAAGTTTTGATTCTGGTCTTCTGTATTTATTTATCTTTCTTTTAAGGAACAGGGTGAATATCCTGTGCTAGGATAGGGTGAGGGTTGGGGGAGGTGGCTCTTTCCAGATGATGGGAGAAATCGAATTTAGTTCCTCCAGGCTTGGAAAGCTTCCTGCATTAAGTAGAATTAGACATGAGCTTGGACAGGGCAAAAAAAAAAGGGGAGTTCTCAAGAAGCCTTTTCAGCCAGATGAGAATAGTGGCTTTTGGAGGTCAATCCAAGGGAAAGAGAGAGCTGTGTTCTCAAACTTGAGCATCCATCAGGATCACCTGGAGGGATCGTTAAACCAGGCATTGCTGGGCCCCACCCTTGGAGTTTCTGATTCAGCAGGTCCAGGTGAGGCAAGATCCCAGACGATGCTGCTGCTGTGATCCAGAGACCACAGTTTGAGAATGACTAGTACCGATCGAGTACAAGTTCCTTACTTTTTACTGCATTTGAGACTCTTGGGGATTTGAAGAAAGCTGTCAGAGCCCCCCTGGAAAACTGCACAAACGAAAATGGGAAATTTGGGATCTAGTTTCTGGATTCAGGTGATCCGGATTAAGGACATTCCTTTGGTATCGCTACACTTGAGATGCCCTCCCACCATGATTCTTCAGGTAGGGACTTCATCCATTCATTCCACCAAGCCTTGTAAGAAGAGATGTGATGTTGATTTTAGGGATCACTTAAGGCCCCTGGATTTTAGTAACATTTTTAAAGATAGAAAAGTTTTCGTAGGAAAAATAAAATCATTAAAAAAAACCTCAATACTTAAAACTATGTAAATGTTTTTACAAAATTTGTTCTGGTGCCCTATGGGTACTCAATTCATTTTTTATTTTTAAAGTTTATTCTTTTTTTTTTTTTTCCTTTAGTGGAGGCACTGGGAAATGAACCCAGGACCTTGTGCATGCTAAGCATGTGCTCTACCACAGAGATATACCCTCCCACTCAATTCATTTTTAAATAAATCAAAACTATAATCCTCCTCTAAAGAAAGTTGACCTTAGAAGCATGAAGAAAACCTGCAGTATTCAGAAGAAACGTTGAGTACATGCATTTTAAGTGTTGTATGCCTGTTTCAAGCAATTGTTGAAGGGAGGGAGGGAATTTCCAGTTAGTAAGTAAAGAAAAGCTAAGTCTCTCAGAATTTCGTCAATCACAGGCCATGTGCAAGGAGAGAGAGCACAGAAAACTGCAAAGAGACACGTGTTTTTGGTCAGAAGACATAATCTTGCATGCAAGCACTGACATTGACTAGCTCGGTAATCCTGCAAAAACTGCAGGAGTCCCTTCTGGGGCCCCAGCTTCCTTTTCTGTAAAATGAATATGTTATCTATCTCACAGTTCCTTGTGAAGATAAGATATTCATGTGAACTTGCCTAGCATAGAGATGTCACTCAATACTTTTACCATGGCTCTGTTCTATCCCCTTCGATCCTTTCAGGTGTTCTTTGCTCAGTACTTGGATGGTTTTCTCCCTTGCTTGTGTTCATCAGAATTCTGCTGAATTCTCAAGGGGAACTCTCCGCAGAACTCAGGGGTTCTCTCTCCATGCAGCTGTCCTCCCTCTGGTGTTTGGTCCTGTGGACTCTGGCCACGTTGGTCTCCTGGGACTTTCTTACATCTCAGCTGAGGGAGTCTCCTGGATCTGCTTGAGTTCCCCCTCTGCTCCTCCAGCTAGAAACTCTCTCAGAGCAGTAGGCTGAGCCTTGTGCTTAGCGTGTGACTGAACAGTGTAACTCCTCCACCCACAGCTTTCAGAGGCCCCCTGACATTTGCACCAAAGAGGGAGTCTCTTTTCAGTGGAAGACTGGTGCTGATTGTTACTAATGGTAGACTCCTGGTGGTGGTGGTGGGGAGACAAAGGTTGTTGTCAGTTATCCGGGTCCAGCCTTAGTCTTAGGCAAGCCTGTGACCCTGGAACTCAGAGGCTAGAGCTTTCTCAGCACTCCCCCAGGGTAGCCAAGCTCTACATTGTGTACATGGTGGTCTTACCCCCCCTCCAGGGGTGGGAGACCTCTAGTTCGTATCAGTACAGGAAGCTGAGCCCAGGAGGCATACCTGTGCTTTTCTCAGGAGCAGAGGGCTTTTATTTCTACTATTCCTTCAAGCTGTAGGTCTTTTACAAGGGTTGCTGCTCCTAACCAAGTGGTCCCCAGCTTTTGCTTCATATGAAAGAGGGTCTAGAAAAGCAGGCCATGTTTTATGCTTTTCCTTCCAGCATCAGTCAATTATTGCACATCAGCAAGGGCTTTTTTGGAGTCTTCTGCCCTGTGCTTAGTTTTTCTTATGAAGACCTGGTGGAAACCTGCAGAAAAGAAGTTGCAAGTGAGTGCAGATTCTCCTTGTGTCAGGGGCTCCCAGTTACTATGAACTGATCCATTAGCACCGACTCAGTCTTTAAGAATTTATTAAGTAATATTAGTTGATTTCTTCTTATCCCCCTTTATGGCAGTCACCTCTTCTATTCCTGCTCTCTCAGAATCAATAGTCCTGCCTCTAACTGTCACTCTTTGAATTCAGTTTGCTTGGTTGTCTTGTGACCTCAGTGCCTTTAGTAAGTTGGAGAAAAGTTATAATTTTACTGATTGTCCAACTTTTCTTGTTAGAATAGGAGCAACCTTGTCCAGCACCTATCTTTTTTTTTTTTTTTTTTTTTTTTTTTAGTTTTTATTTTTGGTGGGGGGAAGTAGTTAGGTTTATTTATGTATTTAGTCTTAGAGGAGGTACCGGGGATTGAACCCAGGACCACATGCATGCTAAGCATGCGCTCTACCACTTGAGCTATACCCTCCCCCTAAAAGTTTTTGACATCCTAAGCACAAGCAGAACACTCTTCCTTTTCTTTAAATGTATTAAACATGGTCATTTTATATTCTGTGTCTGATAATGCAGCAGTCAAACAGTATAAATTTCAAATAATATAAATTCCCTCACTAGGAAATATATACACAAACACATATACAGATTTGTTATAGGGAATTCACTTACATAATTTAGGGAGCTGGTTAAGTAGCCCCTGCAAGGCTGTTGTCTCTGCTTTCGAACCTGGAGCTTTAAGTCCACAGGGTGGGAAACGAAGACCATAAGCAGGCCAGAACTCACCAGCATGATATGGAATCCTACGAGGGTGGCCCGATACACTTGTTCATTTCACCTCTGTTATTGGTGACAACGGTATTCTGCAGAAGCTTGGGTCCTTTGTCAGAGGACTATATACGTACTCTTTGGCTAGAAGAGCTAGAGAAGGATGGAGGGGAAGGGAGAGCAATTGCAGGCCCTGCTGATCCGTCCCATCGAGGTGGGTCAGCAAAGCAGCAAGGTGTGTGCCCTCCAAAACGGCACTCTAACTGCTGTGTATAAAATAGATAAACAACATGTTTCTCCTGTATATATCACGGGGAACTACATTTCAATATCTGGTAGTAACTTATGGTAAAAAAGAATATGAAAACAAATATGTATAAGTTCCCATGTGACTGAAGAAGCATTGTGCTGTATGCCAGAAACTGACACAGCATTGTAAACTGACTATTCTTCAATAAAGATATATATTAAAAAGGCTCATTTTAAAACTGAATAATTTTAGTAATACCTGCTTTGTATTATAGTACTATGATTAGAAGTTTAAGAATATGGAGGCTTAAGGACCTCCCTGCATCCTATCCTAACAGGAAGCATTCAAGAAAGGGAATTCTGGGAAGAGCACTTCAGCCAGGTGACACATCCCAAAGCCACCAGAGATAACTCCACAATCTGAATTTATTATAGGACTGTTTTGTGGACCATATTGTTCCACTAGTTCTCATTCTTGGTGGCTTTTTCCTTATGTATTTTGTTATTTTTGACTGTGGGCCATTCATTTTCCTTGACTTTTGTTTGTGGGAATTCTTATAGGCTTGGTTGGAAGTTGGCTTTTTGCCGAGTGTGTTTTTATTTGCTCCTTCCGGGAACCTGGGGGTGTTATCAGTAAGGAATTATGTCACGCTGAATTCTTGGCTTGAGGTTTTTACCCTACACGTGTTGTATGAATTCAGGTACAAACCCACAATGAGGACTGAATTGTGGATCCAAATTCTTAGCATCATTCCGCACCCCCCCGATACAGTGCCAATTTTGAGAGAATTGATTTTTCTTGCAATTCTTTGGAGTTGAGAACAGACTTACTTCTAGTTCACCTTCACACTAAGAATATAGCCCCCTGTTTCCCAGAGTCATGTTGGGGAGGGGAGGAACTATAGTTTTAGATGTCTACATTTGCTTGTCCCTGGGTTTTATTTCACTTCCCCATTTTAGTATTAACAGAAAGACACATCTGAAGGAAATATTTTTAAAAGCATAGTTGAGAGTGAAAATTTACTATACCTTAGCTAATATAGATCTCAGGAAATGAACAATTTGATGCAATCTTCTTTCTGGATATTTAAGAGTTAATTTAGAATTTAAATATTAAAATTTGAACTATTTTAAGTGAAAATATTTCTAAAATATCTGCCTGTCATGTATCATAGGGAGTGCCAAATATAATTTATGCTTTTTGTGCTTACTTGGAATAACCATTTTAAGTATTCTTAAAGTTCTAATCATAACAGTAATCCTACAAAGCAGGTAATGTATTACTAAAATTATTCATTTAAAAAAACCCACAAAAATTGTAGAACAGATAAACAAGATTATACTGTATAGCACAGGGAAATATACACAAGATCTTATGGTAGCTCACAGAGAAAAAAATGTGACAATGAATATGTATATGTTCATGTATAACTGAAAAATTGTGCTAAACACTGGAATTTGACACAACATTGCAAAATGATTATAAATCAATAAAAAATGTTAAAAAAAAAAACAACTTTAAATTGAAGTTTGGAGAGTACTTGGAGTAAGAAAGGATAAAAAAAATTTCCAGATGATAATTTTTTTATGATAATTTGTTTATGAATGAGATCTATAATTATATTTTAGAAGATGCATTCTCTCATGGGTATTTTTTGCGGATATTTAGTCTTGACTTGAGTGACCACTGAAGAAAAATACCAACAGCTTACATTTATTGAGTGCTCACTGTTTACCAGCATCGTTCTCAATGCTTTAATCCTCACAAAACTGTTATGTGGTTAGTGCTATTTTTATTTCCATTTTATAGTTAAGAAACTGAGGTACAAGGAAGTTAAGTAGCCTGTTAAAGGCCACACAGTCAATATGTAAAAAGGTTGAAATATGCGCCCAGGAAGCTGGCTCCAGAGCCGGTGCCTTTAACACTGCACTAGGCAGCCTGGCAGGATGCTGTCCCAGCAGTGAGGAGATGGCGGGAGAGCTGTGTCTTCTCTGCTGCTGCAGGCAGAGCACTTGTACTGTTTTCTTTTCCCATCTTCCTAGTGGGAAAGATTTCAAATCTACAGAAAATTTGCAAGATGAGGATAAGGAACAACTGTATATATTTTAAATCTTTTGCTTCTTTCTTTCTCTGTCTTTGAGCCATCTGCAGACATCATAATCATTCAACCCTTAGGCGACACAAGCTGTATTTTCTAAGAACAAAAATATTCTCTTATTATGGTCTATTATCAGATTTCTGTAATTGTCTGAATACTATCCTTATAGCTTTACTTTTTAAAGTCCAGGATCCAATAAAGGATAACTTATTATGTTTGGTTATTGTGCTTTTTTAGCCCCTAACTGGAGTACTTTCCTATCCTTTTTTTCCTTTCATGATGTTGACTTTTTTTTTTTTTTATGTCTGGACCAGTTATTTTTGTAGATTGTCCTTCAGTTTGGACTTGTTTAATTTCTTCCTTGTGATTAGATGCAGGTAACACGTTATTGAAAGAAATGCTATCCAGGTGACGTGGGTCCTTCTAAGTGAGTCACGTCAGGGGCACACAATGTCTGTTTGTCCCATTATCGGTAATGTTGAACTTGACTATTTGGTTAAAGTCGTTGCTGCCAGACGTCTGCCTGAGGTGCAGAAGACCTTTTTCCTTTCAAATTAATAATTCATGTTGGGGTGAAACCTTGTGACTATGTAAATATTTTTTCCCAAAGAATCTTGTACGCAGTAAGTTTGGCACCCATTTTTGGTTCTTGTTGAATCAGGTATTACGGTAGTGACTGTGTAAGTGGGGATTTTCTACCTCCATCATGCCTTTGCGTTTTTTTTTTCTGTAAAGAATAACTCCTCCTCCACTTGGACTTTCTATAAGTTTTGTGTTGTTTTTAATCAGTGTAACTATGCCTTCTTGGATCCTTTTTCTTCACTGTAAGACCCACTTCGGTCAGGACTCACTCTGATGAATGCTCTGTCTGGAGTATTGCTAGTGGTGGCCCCTGCCTTCCGACCCCAGGCTTTTGACGTGCCTCATTAGTCTTGAGCACTATCTTACTTTCTGGCGCTTTCTTACTTCTCTACAATGAGACAAGCCAGGCTCATGGAAGTCCTATTCAGGGTCTTCTATTTTTGCTCATGACACAACTGTCCATTCCTAGATTCAGATCTTTCCCAATTTCTTCCCTTATCTTCTCTCCTTACTTTTGCTAGTTTCCCTTGATTCTTGCATTTACTTTAGCCATTGTGCTGACACAGTGGCCTTTTATACACGTCACAGGCGCTCAGAATGCATCATTTATACCAATAAAAGCTTGGCCCAAGCTATACTCTGAAATTGCCCTCCTGTCTTGTCCACTGCTTCCCTCTTGCCTCCTACAATCCGTTCTTCTAAAAGCGGGCAGAACAACCTTTTAAAAACATAAATAAGACATTAGTGACTTCTCTGTGTAAAACCCTCCAGTGGCATCCAACTTCATGCCGAATAAGAACAGAACTTCCTCCTAGGCTACTACGTTCTTTTCACATCTTACCTCTTACCGCTTTCTTTCTTGCTCCCAGGCTTTAGCCTTTGTCCATCAACACGCTAAGTTTATTTTTACCTTGGAGCCCTAGTCCTTGGATTGTCTGTCTCTGGGATGCGTGTCCTTGGATCTTTGCAGGGGATACTCCTCATTACCCAGTTTTGGCTTAAAGGCCTTCCCTGTTCGACCATCCAAACGAGGCCTTGTCTGTCTTATTTACTGCCATCCCCTTACCTCCTTGAATGAGATGCATTACAGATGGTAAATAAGTATTTGTTGAATGAATCAATAAGTAAATGAATGAATAAATCATATATAGCACATCAGAATATCAAATATGATGTGTGGAGATTGCAGGAGTTTTTGCTTTTGTTCTCTTGTTTTGCTAGAAGCTCAGGTATTATCACTATTGTTATATTATTATTATTTGTGTGTGTGTGTGTGTGTGTGTGTGTGTGTGTGTGTGTGTGTGTGTGTCTGTGCAGGAAGGGAGGGGTCAGTGTTACTTCCAGGTTCAAATCCACTGTGAAAACCTTAGGATTCTGGAAGGCTGTAAGGCTACTCTTTCTGCTTGTGAGACCAGCTTTGCAGAGAGGACTGTGTCTCTTAATGCTACAACCCACACCTCTAGAATGTTTAGGTATTAAATAAGAATCTATTTTAATTATACTTTCATCTTCCATTTTCTGTGAAGCCGGTTCATCTCCAGAAATAAGATAGGTCCCAGGAAGAATATTTTATGAGTTATTCATGTATAGTTTAATTCAAATCAATACTAAATAGACTTAAGAGCCCTGCATCTTTCAGATGAAAAAAATGCATGATAAAGCCTAGCGTTGTTTGATGGTGGATACATATGACAGCTAATGAGCTAGGACTCAGCTGCTCTTTTGCCTCTGTCTCCATATTTGGTTATTTCCTAACATGTGGACAAATACTATCTGAGTCTTTAAGTTTGTTTTGGATGTTTAGGTTTTCCCCTAGGGTTTTGTTTGGCAAATCATTTTTTTTTCCTTAGCCCTCCAGGTTCTTAGTCATAGGTATATCTAGAAATAATGCTGAAAACTTTTATTACTTCTTCAAATACAGTGATAATTAAGGGTTAAGGTTTGATATTAACAAATACACACTACTATTTATAAAACAGATAAACAACAAGGACCTACAGTATAGCACAGGGAACTATATTTAATATAACAAACTACAATGGAAAAGAATCTGAAAAAGAATAGATGTGTATGCATAACTAATCACTTTACTGTGTACCTGAAACTAGAAATCAACTATACAATGAAATCAACTACATTTCAATAGAAGGAAAAGAAGTAATTAAAGTTTTTTTCTGAATTAAAAAAAAATGACTGCTATGCAAAATGTCATCACTATACCATGTGAATATTTCTGGCTCTTCTTACTACTGAGATAATTAAGAAAGAACTAGTTTCCTAAAAATAAAATTTAAAAAACAATGAAAGTAATTGTCAAAGCTAGCAAAGGTGAAATGCAGTATAGATGTGTATACATGCATATATACGTATATGTGTGTATAATATATAAAAATACGTAATTAATAATATATGCATATATATTTTTCTCTGAATCCTGTGTTTATGACAGAATGCTATTAATTTTGTGGCAAAGTGCTCATGAGAATTATTTTAAGATCTATCTTCCTTCTTTATTTCTCTGAGTAAGTGTCTGAAAAGGGAAGAAGGTTGACTCAGCTAGAGTTGGATGCAACCCTCACCAACCCATCAAATTCACTAATAAATGGGCATTTAAAATAGTCTGGACAAGTTAAGTAATTTTGGCCTGAGTGCTAACGAGCTAGATCATCGTCTGCTTGTACCACTCCCTGGTGTTAGGCTAGACATTTAGAGAAGCTGTCAGAAGTCACGATGTGCCGCCTGTGTGTGTGATGACAGCCCTGGTGCCCACCCTTGTGGAGGCACGAGCCTCCGGTGTCTTCCTAGCAGTGGAGAGGTTTCTCCTCAATTCCTCACATTCCTAGGTCGACCCTCCTGGGATCAATGCCGTGTATTTCTGAGGCATTTTGTCAGGGAGACATTTTGTTCCTTGCAAACCTAACTGGTCTTGTATGGAGAACACAGACGTGGTAATTTAAGAAAATAACCTTAGAGATCTAAATCAACGTGGGTTCCCAAAAAGCACTTCCTCTTTCTCCTCAGAGAATCTAACACAGTGAAATTAAATAGTCAACACCAGATCCACAGCTTCACCATTTTATTCCTTCTCCAAATTTCTATTTTAAGAAATTTCAATCCCACAGGAAAGTGGAAGCAATAGGACAATGAACACTTGTATACCCTCTCTCTAGATTCAAACATTGATGCATTTTGCCACATTGGACCATTTGAAAGTAAATTTCAGACATGAGGGCCGGAATTCTTCAACATGCACCTCCTGAGAACAAGACTTTCTTCCATCATTTCATTATTGTGCTTAAGACAATTAACAGTAGTGCCACTGGTGGGAATGCAATTTGGTGCAGCCACTGTGGAAAACAGTATGGAGATTCCTCAAAAGACTAGGAATAGACTTACCGTATGACCCAGGAATCCCACTCCTGGGCATATATCCAGAAGGAACCCTACTTCAGGATGACACCTGCACCCCAATGTTCATAGCAGCACTATTTACAATAGCCAAGACATGGGAACAGCCTAAATGTCCATCAACAGATGACTGGATAAAGAAGAAGTGGTATATTTATACAATGGAATACTATTCAGCCATAAAAACCGACAACATGACGCCATTTGCAGCAACATGGATGCACCTGGAGAATGTCATTCTAAGTGAAGCAAGCCAGAAAGAGAAAGAAAAATACCATATGAGATCGCTCATATGTAGAATATAAAAAAAAAAAACCAAAAAACCAAACCAAACAAACAAAGCATAAATACAAAACAGAAACAGACCCATAGACATAGAATACAAACTTGTGGTGGCCAAGGGGGTGGAGGGTAGGAAGGGATAGACGAGATTTCAAAATTGTTGACTAGATAAACAAGATTATACTGTATAGCACAGGGAAATATACATAAGATCTTACGGTAGCTCACAGAGAAAAAAATGTGACAATGTATATATATGTTCATGTATGACTGAAAAATTGTGCTCTACACTGGAATTTAACACAACATTCTAAAATGATTATAAATTAATAAAAAATGTTAAAAAAAAGAAATTCATACTTACTCAAATATATATTTAGTCTTTTAAATCATATTTATCTTTGTCGATACTACATTACTTGGTAGTATTTACGTAAGTAGCTTTGTAACAGCTTCTAGTTGTGTTATGCTTATGTATGTGTGCTTTCCCTAAAAGAATTGCTTATATATTCTTTCCCTATTTTACGACTCAGTTTTAAAACCTTATTTTTCTGATATTATTCATAGTCGCTGGTAGTATATATTGAAGTCATCTTTTTGGAGGGCAATTTTGAAAGCATCTATCAACATTTAAAATATAGATACCCTTTGACTGACAATTGTGTACTTAGGAATTTATCCAGAAGAAACATTTGTACTAATGAATAAGAATATATGTACAAGGATAGTAATTGTAACAGTATTTGTAATAGCCCCAAATTATTGACAATATAAAGGTACACTCAGAAAAGGCTGACTGAATCTTGGTAAATCCACAATATGGAAATTTCTGCAGTTGAATAAAATCAAGTAGGTCTCAAAATACCCATGAGACGAAAAAATTCATGAAAGATTAAGTGCTATATTATCTAATCTTATTTTGTTTAAAATGTTTATATATGCATACATATTTTATATGTTTAATTGGTACATAGATATGCATTTATATATATTATATATATTTGTATATGTGTGGGAGACAATCTTGAAGGTAAAAGTTATAGTAAAATAATTGTGTATACTTAAGATTAAGTTTTCTTCCTTTAAGAAATTTAAAATTTGTTTTCTTTAGTTGCAGGTTTTGGAGATGGGAAAGGAGAATTCTTCCCTTTTTACTTTGTAAACTTTATGTGTTTTATTTTGCAATGAGAGCATGTTGCTTTTATAACTAAAAATGTAACAAAGATTTTAAGGCTTTCATATCAAAATAAATTATATATATCAAAATTATTTTCAGAGAATTTAGAGAAAAGTGTGAAAGTCCAACCTTTTAAAGAAAATAGACATAAATATTTATCAGTTTAAAGTTAAGGAAAAATAGAGACTTTCACAAATTTTGCACTTCCACGTGTAAACCAATGGCTCCCCTAATTAAAAACTCTGTGCTTAATTATAGTTTTCAATGTTTGGTTGAGAGGTTTTGCTAAAGCAAATTAAACAACAGTTTAAAAGAGTTTCAAAACAAGATGAAAAAGTGCTGATAACGTTGCATCATAAGAACATCTTTGCTAATGTTTTAAAAAGAAGAAGGAAAGGAGGCTGTTGGTGACTGGTCTCCAATTAGAGTGTCATAAAAGCAGGAAAGGTTTGGAAGAGGGCCACTGTCAGGGAGCCTGGGGCCGTACAGGGTTGTGGTGGGTAGGGCAGGAGGAAACATCTGGAATATAGGTTATTGTGTTACCAAGTAGTCTCTTCCTTTTTCTGTCTGGCCACGTGCAAAAGCCCCAAGGGAGACCAGAATGGAACAGCCATTTCAGAGGAACATCTGGTAGACCAGCCACCTTCTCAGGGTGGCCAGCTTGCATCTCAGGGTAAAGGAAGCAGGCCGCGGTCGGGAGGAAAGTGTTGTGGCTTTTGTCACCACCCTGACACTGAAAAGCCCTGAGAGGGCCTAAAAGGGAGAGAAGACTGAGGGTCAGTGAGGGAGCAACCAAGCCAGGAGACAGTGATTAGATTTCAGCCAAACAGTCAATAACCGGGAAGGAACACTGAGAAAAGTTGTAGGCTGCCCACATTTCTTTGACTGAGGCTAATTTTGCTTTCAATAGAAGGTTGGCTCTTGGGACCACTAGTGAAACTTTATACCCATAGATGTTCCCCTCCTAAATGAAAAGCTCTATTTTGTTGTGGTGATGATATTTAGAAGCATAATTGAGTGGAAGAACATGCTGAGATCTTAACCCCAGTAACACACTTGTGAATGGCCTCATCTTGAAAACCATGAGGTCACAATCTAACCGTAACTCCTGTTACAGATGATCTGGCTTAGGGTGGGCCAAAGACATTGCCTCTGATTTCTGATTTCCTCTTAAACTCTGCCAGGCTGATTGACTGAAGCAGCCAACACCCAATCTGTTCTAATCGCATCTATATTTTGGGCACAGCAATAAAAAGATGTATGGATTACCCTCCCATCCTATTTCTTCCGGTTCTCTTGGGCCCCAGGTGGGGTCCACACATAATCAGAACTCTCCTCCTGCAATGAGGTAGCAGAAGCTGGAATGGTTAAGGGAGGCTCTGAATCAACATGCAACAGAGCTGGGTCCAGTCTGGTTGCTATTTGTGGGGAGGCTGAGGAGCGGAGTTAATTCTAGGCATTGCCCTGAACAGGCAAGATTGCCATGTGCAGAGCCTAGTGTGTCCGAGTTAGGCTGCATCTTGCTTGGCTGCCACTGTGTGTGTATGTGTGTATGTGTACAAGTAACTTTCACTATAAGTCTCGGGAAATTACGGAGTGCTAATCATTTACAAATAGAGATTCTACAGTGTAGACTCAGTTTTTTTCACTGCATCTTTTACTTTCTAAAGTTTGGACCAGCCTTCTTCAGATCTGCCTTCTTCTAGTTTGTTGCAGTTTCCCAAAGGTTGGCTGCTGCTCAGCAGGTTTTCCAGTTAAAACTGAACTAAAATCCCTCATTCTCTCGAGGCTACCCAGCCTCCCACTGACTCTGACTTAGGCTGTGCGTTCTGCTCCAAGGCTGTCCCTCCTGCCCGCTCTGCCTGAGGGTATGGTGCTAACTGTTAGCTTATGTTGGATATTAACAGGTTGAGAATTCACAGGCTATATTCTGGACGCTTTTTTTCAGTCTGTTTTCGTTTCAAGGTGTTTCCTGCACACTTGAGCAGCTTTTTGTACTTACAGTGCAGCTTGGTTAAGGAAAGGTGGCATTCTTTAACTTTATTTTCTTCTTGTCTGGCTAACAGGATTGGTAGAAAATTAATTGCTTCTTCCTCCTTTTCAACCAGTATTTTTTTTTTTCTTGCAGCTGAGGCTCCTAATCAGCATATTAGCCACACTCTCTAAATTTATATAATGCACGAATGATCCAGTTTCTCCACATCCTTGCCAGCATTTAGTATTGTCACTACTTTTAATTTTGGTTGTTCTGACAGGTATATAGTGATATCTCATTGTGGTTTTAATTTGTTTTAATATTAATTCCCTAAGGACTAATAATGTTGAACATCTTTCCATGTGCTTATTTGCCATCTATGTTCTTCTTCAGTGAAAAATCTTTCATCCATTTCCTCACTGGATTTCTTTTTCCCTGTTGAGTTTTACAGACTCCTTATGTATCCTAGATACTAGTCCTTTGTTCAGTATGTACTTTGCAAATGTCTTCCCCAACCCTGTAGCTTGTCTGGTCACCCTCTTCGTGTGGGTACTCACAGAAGAAGATTTTAAATTTCGTGAGGTCCAGGTTACCAGCTTTTTTCTATAGTGAGTTGTCCTTTTGGTGTCAAGTCTAAGAACTCTTGGATAGCCCTACATCCTGAAGATTTTTCTCTATGCATAGATTTGCATGTTTCACCAAATTTGGGACATTTTCAGCCATTATTTCTTCAAATGCCCTTTCAGCCCTACAGTCTTTCTCTGGTCCTCATGTAACCACGATAATAAGAATGTCGAGTTTTTGTTATTGTCCCACAAATAGTTGCCTCAAGTTCACCACTTCTGTCCTCTGTCATCTTTAATATTGAGCACACCCAGAGGGCTTTTAAATTTCTGTGACTGTATTTTTCAGTTTTATAATTTCTGTATGGTCTCTTTTTTCCAATAACTTCTGTTTCTTTGCAGAGATTTTCTATTTTTTCATTTGTTACAAGAGAATTTGTTATTGATGAAGCGTTTTTTATAATTCTGTTTTCAAATCTTTGTCAGATGGCTCCAACCTTCGATTAGTCTTCGATTAGTCTTGATTGATTTTTCTTATTCAAACTGTAACTTTCTTGGTTCTTGGTTTGATGGTGATTCTCAGTTGTGTCCTGGACATTTTGCTAATTATGTTGGCAAAACTCTGGGTCCCAGTTAAACCTTTTACTTTAGCAGGCGTTCACCCTGTTTGAGTTTTGCATGTAGCTCCTGGCCTACTTTTGTGGTCGGTGTTTCCAATGGTAGTTTAATTCCTAGGGCCTTTGTGGCGTTACTTTGGTGGGTTTGGTCTGTCAGTCCTCCAGGCTCCCCCATGCACCCTGCTGGTGCTGCCTGAGTGGGTGGAGGGGTGGTCTCCAGGCCTGGGTGGTGGGTGACTTTTGGTTTGGAAGGGTGTGGTAGGATGCCCCTAACAGTGCCCCATGGCCGCTTCAGTGTGTCTGGGCAAAGGACCGTTTAGGGCCCATGGGAATAAAGAGGCTTCTGGAACCGGGCTGTTTGTCAGAACTGTAGCCAGGTTTTTGCCAGTTCTGCTCACTCACCTCAGTTTCTCTTGACAGAAAATGGAAATCCCAGGTCCTGCGGGAAGGAAAGTGGCTCCCCTAGCTCAGGGCTCCCAATGGAGCCCCCTTGCCTGTGGAGTTGGGTTTGCCTGATGTTGTCAGAGAGACTCCTGTTCAACTTGGGGGAGGAATGAGCCTCCCTGTGCTGCCTTCCATTGCGAGGTCGGGAAAGAATCTGTCTGGTGACTTTCTTCTGTTGGGTGGGTGGGGGTGCAGGATGCTGTTCCTCTCATCCTGGGTCCCAGACCAGCTCACCTTCTCACCACTTTTCAGAGTTCTCCTTTGGGTGCCTCTAGTGCCATTTCCAGAGTGCATAGTTGACCAGGAAAAAGTGACCATGCCATCTGGTCTATACTGGAAGTCCATGTGTGTATGTTTTATGACTTCTGTTGTCCTCCTTCGAGATGCTAGGCTGGGACATGGAGGGAAGAAAACTACTTGATGCAGCAGACACACATTAAAGTAAGGGAAGAGTTACTTCTCACTGGCTTAGAATTTGATAATTCTTGTAACTTTATTTCCTGAAGATTCCCCCTTTATTTGCCTCAAAACATTATTTTCCACAAACCACCTTTTTTTGGCCCTTGTACAGATTTATACAACTGGCAGAGTATACTTTCTGCTCACAGTACCCCCAGAAACCACAGGATGTGCTGAACAGCGAGAATTAGGCTTCCTGTCTTGTCCCACTTCACCTGCACTTCTCCAGGCTGCAGGCAAAGTGTCTAGGAAGCCACGGCAAGCTCAGTACTTACCAGATTCAACGACCCCCCAGACTCTAAAGTAATTGCAGATCTCATAGTTGTAAAGTAATATATACATAATAGACCATCAATAACTATCAGCTGGATGAATGAGTCATAATTTCAATTCACATTTTTATTTTCTTTCTTTCCTTTTTAAAAAATTGAAGTATTTAGTTAATTTACAATGTTGTATTAGTTTCTGGTGTACAGCACTGTGATTCAGTTTCATATATATATTACACATATATATGTATTCTTTTTCAGACTCTTTTTCAGACTCTTTTTCATTGTAGGTTATGATAAGAATGTAGTTCCCTGTGTTATATAGTAGAACCTTGATGTTTATCTATTTTATATATAGTAGTTTGTATCTGCTAATCCCAGACTCTTAATTTATCTCCCCCTCTGTTTCTCCTTTGGAAACTATCAATTTGTTTCCTATGTCTATGATTCTATTTCTGTTTTATAAATACATTTATTTGTATCATTTTTTATTCCACATAAAAATGATGTCCTATGATATTTGTCTTCCTCTGACTGACTGACTTCATTTTGTATGATAATCACTGGGTCCATCTATGTTGCTGCAAAT
This sequence comes from Camelus dromedarius, assembly GCF_036321535.1. Lineage (NCBI taxonomy): Eukaryota > Metazoa > Chordata > Mammalia > Artiodactyla > Camelidae > Camelus > Camelus dromedarius. The sequence goes on from NC_087436.1 coordinate 21,412,574, forward strand.
GATGCTATTTCATTCTTTTTGTATATATGTGTGTATGTATATATATACATATATATATACATACACACATATCACATCATCTTTATTCCATCATCTGTTAATGGACATTTAGGTTGCTTCCATGTTTTGGCTATTGTGAATAATGCTACTATGAATATTGGTGCACGTGTATCTTTTTGAATTAGAGGTTTTCCCTGGATATATACCCAGGAGTGGGATAGCTAGATTATATGGTAATTTTATTTTTCATTTTTAACGGAATCTCCATACTGTTTTCCATAGTGGCTGCACCAAACTATATTCCCACCAGCAGTGTAGGAGGGCTCCCTTTTCTCCACATCCTCTCCAGCATTTATCATTTGTGGGCTTTTTAATGATGGCCATTCTGACTAGTATGAGGTGATAACATCATTGTAGTTTTGATTTGCATTTCTCTGATAATTAGTGATGTTGAGCATTTTTCATGTGCCTGTTGGCCATCTGTCTTCTTTGGAGTAATGTCTGTTTAGGTCTTCTGCCCATTTTTGGATTGGGTTGTTTGTTTTTTGTTATTGAGTTGTATGAGCTGTTTGTATATTCTGGCACATTTTTATTGGATTCTCATCTGAGCCCCCTTTTTCTTAAGTTGAGATCATCATTTATTCATAACTCAGTTGAATGTGTGTTGAGAACAGGCTGAATGCTCTGGCTGTGTGCTTCCACAGTTTCCTGCACTTCCCTTCATGCAAGGGATGTTGACCAGTGCAGCTCATTGAGCTTCTTATGAATGATGGGCCTTGAACCCCTGTTAGCTTAAGCAAACAGCTGACTTTAGGAATATGTAGAAAGACATTCATTAAAAGGAGCAATCAGCAAATCTGGGGAGTTAGGGAGCTGGAATTCCCTCCTCACCCCAAAGCCTCAGGATGCCCTCAGGGACCATCTTTAGTTTAGTGCATGTGTAGTCTGGATGTGAGGCTCCCAGGATTCTTCTCAAGGACCTCAAACATGAGGAACTGATATCTGAACTTATTCAGCTTCCCAAGAATTCATAGTCAACCTCAAATGGAGTGCTACCAAACACACCACACTTCGTTTTACCTGTGGAATACCACCCTAGAGGTATTCACGATGCAGGCATGCCATTGAAATGAACCCTCACTGAACACCTCAACTTCGATCATAGGATGCATCGGATTTTGCTGTCATTGCTTATTCGATCATATCACTTATCCAACTAGACTTATAGCAATGGGCAAAGAGAACGGTTTTGCTCTCCATTTTCTCTTTGGTAGCTAACACAGTGCCTGACACACAGTGGGTGTTATTATTTAATAAGTAACTATTTCAGACACTGATAGGGGCAAGAAGGAGTCAAAAATGTGAGAGGATAGGTTGTTCCCCCAAGAACTTATAACTTTGGTGAGGAAGGTGAATGGGGAAATAACTAACAGTAGTGTAAGTCATTACAAGAAATGCTAGGAAGAGATTAAAATGATCAGCCCTGCTAGTTTCCAACACAAGGAAGTTAATTACTAATTATGGGATCGAGGAAGGCTTTACAAAGGAAGTGACTTTCAGCTGCATCTGGAAATCATGCAGTCTAGGAGATGGTAGATTCCTTTTCCAGAGTGCATCCTCCTTTTCCTCACTTCTGTTCTTTTTCCTGAAAGGAGAAATATTTACAAAGTCTTCCGGTTACTAAGGGTCTGCTTCCTGGGGAAAGTCCTGAGTAGCATTCAATGATGGAAAAACAAGAACCTCTGTAGGATAATAGTAGATCCAGATCTGAGTGCTAAGTCTGGAGGGAAAATATTAACCACGTTTTCAACCCAAATACTATTCCAGGGCCTTTGGGAGTCTCTTTGTTTTGGTTTAAGCAATTTGTTTTTGGCTCAAAAGTAATCTCAGATGGTAGCAGCATTTCTAATTAGGTTTTAGTCCTGCTGACTGTAATCTATTTAAGGGTGTGAACATTTTTTTTTTTCTTAATTGGATTCACAGTGTTTCTGAATTCTCCAATGACCAACAGAAATTGTATAGACTTCAGTAATTGGATTTTCCAACTGAAGGGCTATTAACTCTTTCAAGGAGAGAAAATATATAACAAATCGAACGCTGTTGATTGAATTGAACGCTGTTATTTTACTAAAGGACTGCACATTTTTGTAAAATATTTTGCTAAAATATTACCAAGTGTTTTGGGGCCATCTCACTGATTTCCACTCAGAACCTGGTTGAAAAGGTGGGAAAGAAACAAATCAGATTGTTTTTCTTTACATGATTTCTTCATCACAGAAAGGTTAGGGGACTTACGATTTATCACACAGCAGATCAGGAGCAGAATCATTAACTTTATCTTGCATTGCGTGCTTACTTTGTGGTTATAAAAAAGCTTTGAAAACCTTTGCCCCTAATAATAATTAGAGTTTTCACTAACCACCCAGAAAATAAGGGTGTGGGGAATAAGGCATTAAAGATGAGTGTGCTGAGAAAGGCGAGAGAGGGTGGGGAAGTTGAAGGCTGCCTAAGGGAAATGATTTCTTGAGGCACTCTCTAAGCCCATGCCACCAAAATGTCAGAAGAGGCTGTGACCCTGGGGCAAGGGGTGGACTGGAAAAGAGCTGTGGCATAGCTAACTCACGAGGGTCAGCTGAATGAACTGAACATTTCCAGGTCTTTCCTTCCTCTACCGAAAGTAGTTGATGTATCATTATCTTCAACAAAATTTGTTGGGGTCAAGACGTTTATTGTCTGTACCTCATAATTAGCTCTCATCTACTCTGTGTAGTGTGGTTTACATGGGCATCTCCGCAAATAGACTGTAGTCTCTTCAGGGGCAAGGACCAATGCTTAGAGACTGTATCCCCACGGGATCCTATAGAATTCCTTCTAAACTCGTGAGGAAGTCAGTAAATACCTTCTGATGGTATTTCATTTAACTTAGATGCAAGGGATGTCCAGCGCGTTTATCTCGGGGTCAAACATTTCCCATTTTTTGAGAATCGATGTCCTCCCCTTTTGCACCTGTGAATTATCAGAGGGGGCATCAGAGCCATGACTTCACTTTGATATTCTCCCTGATAGGCCAAGTGGAGCCAACGAGAGTCCTTCTCTTGGAGATTTGGCCTTTGAGACAAGGAGGAAAAAGACATTAGATTTTCCTGCCAATGGAAACCCATTAACCAAAGAAGCAAGACCCACAACGTCCCTGGTTCCTGGACGTGGCACACACTAGCCTGACCACCACTCTCAAACACCGCAATTTCCCTCCAGTGTCAGCAGACGATTCCCTGATCACATGAAAAATAGTCCCAACTTCCAGTCTAGGGATGGTCCTAAATCTATAACCCAGTTCTATCCAATGATAATCATAAACTCGGTTCTGTCTAATGAGGCATAACAGGGTCTTCTATAAAATACTTATTGCTCCTTGAGAAAAAGAGATAGAATAATTGGTTGTTCTCTGCCCTGGCCACCATCCTCACCCCCTGCTCCCTGCCTGGTGTTAAGGCAGCTGTCTTGTGACCATGAGGTCACCAAGCACAAGAGTGGCTGGCATACCGAGGCTGGTAAAATGAAAGAATGGAAAGGGTCTGGCTCCTTGATGACATTGTTAAGTGGCAGAGCCAGCCCTGGAATATCTGGAATGTTATTTTGTCTAATAATTAAATGTCTTTTTTCCTAAGGCCACTCTTAGTCAGATTTTTTTTGTTATTTGCAGTAAAATATATCCTAAGGATAGACCATATGACCCAGATCTTCCTTGAATTTTATTAGATTCACTAATATACTTCCTATAGATTCTTTTTCCCCCTTGGATAACTAGAGTAAATTTCTATCTTGTGCAGCCAAAGAAGCATTAACTTCTCATATAGGCTTCTTAACCTATTATATATGCTTTTCACAAAATATTTGAGGCTTTTCTTTGTATCATAGGAGGAAGTCAGGAAAAATGTTTATCCAAATACAAAGAGCATTTGTTTCCTATGCTTCCTGGAGTGTTTTCCTTTGCAATTTGACTTAACTCTGGATGAAAGCAACAGTAAAGTCAGAATCGCCTGTTGCTCTCATCCTCTCAGCTTTGAGAATTGCACAAGACAGTTGAGAGTATTCAAGTGTAGCTTCATCAAAGACAGGTGCTCTTGCTAAAGGGAATGCAATTCAGACTTATCTTTTTTTTCACCACCCTTTATATGTCACCTGAGTTGAGAGTAGAGTTTAGATACGAATATGTAGCAAAGAGCATTTCAAACTGGTGTATCTCCTTTTTAAAGAGATAAGGTAACTTTTAATAAAAGCCACAAAAACATTCATGTCCTCTGACCAAGTAATTCTACGCTAGAGAATTTTTCCTAAGGAAATATTTTGACAGATGTAGGGCAGATGTTTCTATCTGTAGTAGGAAAAAAAAAAAAAACACTGAAAAAGGAAAACATTAACTATTCAACAATAAGAAGATAATATAGTTAATTACAGTGTATCAGCAAGAGGGACTACAACCATTGAATATAATAATTGTGTAAGCAAGGTAAGAATATAGAACATGTTTGTGATACCTTTTTTTAAAACACAATACATAGTGATATGTAAACTATGATTGCAATTATAGATAAGCTCGGGAAGGTATATGAAAAAATAAAAAAAAAGTTTTTGGAGTTAGGTGGAATTGAGGGCAATTTCTTTCATTTTTCCAGTGTGATTCCAATGTGTTTTGTTATTCACGCCAAGCATCATGTCATGCCAAAGTCATCACCTGTGCCTGGGAAAAAAGTTTTCCCTCTGTCCAAACCTCATGTGGGCTTAAGAATTTGCTTGTTTTATGTTCCTATGTTGAATAGTCTGAACTATGGAAAAGTCTTGAGGAGTATATAGCTGAGAACTGACAGGACCATGATGACAAGGGGCATGAATGTTCAGAAAAGACTCTTCAGGGCCTTCGCAAGATTGATGCCATATGGTCTAGGTGGTATCAGAGTGGCCTGCTTTCTTCCTAATCCATTATTTCTCCCTGTGGGCCACTGGGCGGCTATTCATCTCTTATCCTTGGAAAGGTTTCTGAGCCTAAGAAGTTCCCTCCTAGGCCTTTTGAAGTTCACTCATGTGGCTGTGGTTGTATTCAAGGGCATATCACACATACTGCCTGGAAAAGATCTCAATGAATAAAAGTAGTTCCTTCGCCTAGAATTTTGTAGTCCTTTTTTTGAAGAGAATGTAATTGGTACAATAGCACCATCCAGAAGATAGTTACATTTGTCCTTACTGATGAGGAGGGGCTGGAATATGATGAGGATGGGCAGGGCTGGGCTGAAACGACCTGGGAGTGAACTCATGGGTGAAGCAAACACATTTAATTCTCCTTCCATATTTATTCGTGTCTCTAAATAAGCTAAGAAACAACTCCATAACGATGGTCATGTTCAGTAATAAGAATGGACCGGTGTTAGAAGGAACCATGCCTTCAGCAGAGATGAATACAGCCCTGGAGGGAAACCTTGACATTGTGCGTAAGAATTCTCTGGGGCTAGCGTCCCAGCCACAAGAATGTAATTGCCTTTGGGGGCTGTGAGACTGAGCAGTGTCCATATAGAAACATATGTCTGAGGTATGGCGGTTCTCGACGTTTGGAAATGTGGGGGCGAACTTGTGATGTCAGGATAACTGGGAGATGTTACTCAATTTGGTGAGCAAGGGCTAGGAACACTAATCTCTTGCAGTGTTGTAGACTGTCTTGAACAGTGAAGGATCGTCCTCCACAGAATTCCATTGATGCCCCTGTAGGAAAACACTAGAAAATCAAAAATCTAGTTTTCAAACACTAGAAAAATGAGATAATGGGGACCATGAAGCTATCATCAGAAATGGAATGAGTATGGGAGCTACAGAAGGAAAACACATTTCTCTGGCTGTTGAGTTTTGTTCTGATGGTAATGACTCGAGAACTCAAGACTGCATATTAGGAAAGGCTTTATCGGAGATCCTTATACAACACTGTCCCAGGAAAACCCCACTGCTTTGGAATTCTCCAGTTAGGCGCATTCTGGAGGTGGTGACATCGATTGATTTGAGAGAGGGAGCTTATAAAAATCATGTTTCAAAAATACACCTGCTGGAATCGTTATTAGCTTTAAGTGTTTTTCCAGGCTTAAAAGTTCACCTAGGCTTCTGAGACTGAAAATCTGACAGAAAATATCTATCAATGAGATAAAAGAAAGAATACATTTTATTTACAGTCTTCATTCTGAGTTTAATTCTCACCTGAAACAATTCGACAGTTTTTTTGGCCTCGTGTATATTTTTTTCCCATTTGGGGATATTCGGGTTTGCACTAACGTATTTAGCCATGCAGCATGATAGACTTTTGCTTAAAACTATCCCAAGATGACTTCTTAGAGCATAAGGAAGTTTCTGTAACACGTATTCTTCATCGACGAGCTTCATGCAAAGGTTTTTCTGCCGTCACACAGTTGCAGGTATGTTTGCTCAACCTGTAGTTTTAGGGTTTAACTAAGCCTTTTCGTTGTAATGTCTTTTCTAGAGGACTGATTATTCATTATTATGGAGGGTTAATATAAGGGAAGGATGAGTCTAGTAGTGATCCTTCCTTAATTGCATTCTCCACCGTTAAATGGGGGAAAAGCACAAACAGAAACAAACCACCCATCAGGCTGAGGGCAGGGGAACACATTGAAAAGAGAAAGGCTATCAACGCATCGTCGGCCTTTTCCATATGCTACTAATGTATTTGAAAGTGTTCACAACCCTAAATCCAGTCTTTCTTACATTAGAGATTTTAGTTTCCCTTAAAGATAAATGAACATCCACCCCCACCCCGCTTCCCTCTCCAGCTCTTGCAGAAAGGCTTCCCGTGCTTTGGCTTGTTCTCAGTGTAGTTTGGTTCTCAGAGTGCTTTATCTTGACCCATACGGAGTAATGGAACCCAGTGAAGAAGTGACTGTAAACCCTTAATACACTTTCTCACCCCTTCTCTTCTCTCCTTGCACGGCTTCTGCCATGTTGCTTTTGGCAAAGTCCTGCGGTCCAGTTAGCGAAGGTAACTGGAGAGCAGGGGTGTGGATCTGGGGTTGGCCATGGGTCATCTTCCTAGGTGGCTTTTTGGAGCCTGAACTTCCACTGCACTTACAGGAGAAAAAAACCTCTAGGGATTGAAGAGAAAGAAAGATTAAAGGGTGTTTTCCTTACTTTACAGATCAAAATGGGAACCTGATATTTGAGATTGTTTTTCAGCACTCCCTAACCCAAGGGAAACATCTGAAGAGGGAGGGCAGGGTGTTTCTCCACTTAGAAGGCCGTAATAGTGTTCCCAGAGGCATTCCCTCCAGAGCAGAACTTTGCTCACAGCCTGGGTGGCCAGGGAAGCTTCCTCCTGGAGAGATGCGCTGAGGCAAGGGAGGGGCCCGAGCAGGAGGGCAGGTGAGCAGTCTGGGCTTACTCTTCCTTTCCCCTCCCCAGGGGCCTCAGCTGGGAGCTCAAGTTGGGAGGGCTGATGTAGTCAGGAGAGATGCAGTTCCTCCCTGCTCTTAAATTCTAGGAGAGGCTTATCACATGCTGATTCTGTTGCCTTGAATGCCCACTGCTTTCTCATCTGTTCAGAGAACTGCTGCTAAATTTTCAACCCTCCTGTGCAAAGCCTTCCCAGAGAGCATCCTCCCTTTGCTTTCCAGCTTTCATGCCCTCCCAGGGGATCAGGAACACACCCTGTTACTAAAGTATCATTCTTAAAAGCAGTCCACAGGCAAGCTGCTCACCAGGCTTTGTCTCTTTGGTGACCGAACAAATAGTCAATAGGGTCAGTCTAGTCCACTTGTCTTTCTGTGATGGTATCTAGAAGGATTCTTGAACTTGAGATCTTTAGGAAGACGATGACAACACAACTCTATGAAGAAAGGACAGAGTCCACATGATGAATGAAAACCATTTATATTTTTTTAAATTTTATTTTTTATTGAAGTGTAGTTGATTTACATTGTTAGTTTCAGGTGTATAGCAAAGCAATTCAGTTATACATATACATACATACATACATACATACATACATACATACATATATACATACATATGTATTTTCAGATTCTTTTCCATTATAGCTTATTATGAGAAATTGAATATAGTTCCCTGTGCTACACAGTAGGTCCTTGATGTTTATTTTCTATATAGCAGTGTTAATCGTAAACTCCTAAGTTATCCCTCCCCCCACCCTTTCCCCTTTTGTAACCGTAGTTTGTTTTCTGTGACTGAGAGTCTGTTTCTGGAAGACCATTTACATTTGACCATAGACAATGTAAATCTCTGTGCTGGATTCTCTGTTGGGATAGAAGAAGCAGTCCACCTCCCTCCCTCCTGTCCCCACGCCCCACACGGCTACAGGATCTGGAGGTCTGGAAGCTCCTTTTTTCCAAGCTGCTTTGTCATCAGTGTCTAGTTTAGGTTCCAGGAACGGGAGCCCTCCTTGAGACTGAGAACAGAGCAGAAGGATATGCTATCCTTGACTCAGCAGCTGTGGGCAAATGTGTAAGCTTCAGCAGAGCACAGACATGAGGCTTTGTCAGGAGTTTCTAAGTATTCTTTTGAAAATCACCCACTGTGGTGCTGCAGGAAGCTGTGATCATTGGCTCAGTTCTGTTCTGATCCTTGAACTTCCTGATCTTCTGAGTTCTGTGAGGGGCTGCCCTGCCCTTCAGTCTCCTCCCACTTACAGTGGTTTTGTGTAAGGGCTCTGATTCCCTGTATTAAATCCCCTCCTGCTTGAAATACCTACAGTGGCTTCTGTTTCCTTGGCTAGACTCTGACTGATACAATCTACATGATCAAGTAGAAAAGGTAACAAGGGTTAAAGGGTGGATCTTCAATAGGAGATTTTAGTTGCTACTCATCAAGGGTCAGATGATTAAAACAAGAATCATTTTTCCTCTCATGCCGTCCAAACACTGCTCATCCTCTTTTGTGTTCCATTCCTGTTTTGTCTCATACCCGTACTGTGATTTGCTTTCCATAAAAGAGTTCTCACTCTCATATGAGACAATGGGCTGCACACAGTAGGTCCACAATATCTACTTGTTGAATTAAAAATAAAATGTACCTTACTTATGCCCTTCTTTTATATTCATTTTAGATACAGTATTTGGTAGCTGGATAGCAAATCAAGGAGGTTACTGTACTTCCAAAACATTTTGCAAAATGTTTAATGATGACATACACCAAGGAATAGCTCATCCCTCAGTGTGAATGACTGTTGAATCACTGCCTAGTCATTCTTGCATATAATCACTTACTCAGTAAATATTTATTGATCACCTACTGTGTGTCAGGAATCATTATAAGTGAACGAAATCATTATAAGGAAACAAAACAAGCAGAAATCTCTGCTCTGTTCATCTCACTGCTTTGATTTGGTTTTGACACCCGAGACTGAATGCTGTTTCCTTTGTTCTTTTGTGTGAGCCTCACTATGACTAAGGCAGTTCTTCTCAGTGGGATGATAAGTGTCCTGATTGCAGATCCAAAGGGAAAACTGACATTCTCCTTATTAGGAAGAAGCATCAAGTCCAAGGTGCTGAATGTGAACCTCATCTTCCTGGGATCCTTAATATAGGAGTGACACTCTGGCTTCCGTGCTAAACAATGTCACGTGCAGACTTGGACACGCTTTCTTCCGCTTCATTAGTAACAGTGGAAGTTAGGCATGGTTTCTCCTCAGATCTTGGCACGTTGTTGTTCTACTGGGATTGATAAAATTTAGTAGCTCTCTCATTCAAGTCCCATCTTGCCAGTGGTTTATAATATTTCTCTTACTCTTTAGCTTTAGACATAAGATAGTCTGGAGAGGGTTTGTTGTCTAGATATTGTTTTGGGTGCATTTCCTTGAAGAAGTCCCTGTTATCTTTGCTCACATGCTCCCTTTGAGTGATTTCTGGGATGAGACTGACTCATTGCTTATGACTAAATTTGGTAGATTTCCTTTAAAGAGGATAATTCTATAGTTAATCCTAACACATTACAAATATTCTGAAATATTATATAATACACCTGTGGGTAAATGATGGAAATGGATTGACTTCATGTATATATTTTGTCCTTCTTAGTAAATTTAATACATGGGGAGGAGAATTCACCCAAAGATCATTGAGGGTAATTTTACTTCTGTTCATGAATAAAAGAGGCAGAACCCTTCACTACACTCCTGCTGGTCCCAAAGTGTAGCCAGAAGGAAACCAGGGACCATTAGTGGTTCTGGCTGATAAAGAGTCTCAGGCTACTGAGATACGGCTTTTAACTTTGTTGAAGCTTTACCTCCTCCTTACACAGAAAGGGTGATAATCTGACCAGGGCTGAGGAGGGCAGGGCTGGGAGTGGGTGTGGTCAGAAAAGTAACAGGGATCCAGGCAATAGCACTGCCTATTTCCAGCCTAAAAGGCGTTTGGGCAGCCGAGATTTGGCTCTATGCAAAAGAACCTGTGATGAAAGTCATAGCAGGGACCAACTGAACTCCCATTTTTAATACTTAGGCCAATCAGTACAGCATGGATTACTGTTTTCAGAAGATGGAAAACCTGTGCTTCCAGATTCTTAGTCTCTATGTCCAAATATGAAGATAGAAAACAGCAAGTCTGGCCAAATGGACTTTACAGTGTGTATCCTGTTGGCTGCCTGCGTGCAGAAGCAGACTGAGTTGGACTGAAGATAGACAAAGCATTGTGAAGGGAACGGGCAGAGAAAATATGAGTAAGGTAGTGGGGAAGACTTTTAAATCAGTTACAAAAAAAAATACAAGGAAAAGAAATACTAGAGACCTACTTTAAATAGCACCTAGGAACTGTCCTAAATCAACAACAACAAAAAAAAACTGGAATATTAAGAGCTAATTTTAGTATCTTTTCCACTCAAGCCTATGTAAAGTCTTCCCCCAAACCCCAAACAAACAAACCTCATTGGACAGTACCCCAAGAGTAAAGTTAATTCTACTGTATGCCAAGTGAAAATAATAATAATTTTCTTTTGAAATCCAGGGGGAAAAGAAGTGTTCTAAGCCTGAGGCTCAGCTGGGGAGAAGCAGAAAGATGATGCTTAACGGTGGTTCTCTCCTTTGCAGTGTATTTCCACCTTAATCCACCCTTATAACATTCTGCGCGTCATTTATTTAAATAGAAGCAGGTATGGATATACACACAATATAGGAAGGCAAGCTCGGAGGTGTTCCAGCTTTGCAGACATGGTAGGTGAAATGGCCATGGAGCGCCCTGGCCAGCGCGTTCCAGCTCTGTTGGCTAACCCAGGGGTGGCCCTGCAAAGTCATCCCAAGCAAATATTTTTTCAGTTAATGGGCATCATTACTGAAATTTCACACAACACTTCAATCTTGCTCTGCAGCTCAGTTTCCTTCCACATCCAATATCCAACCTTTTAAAATACACATTTGCAGAGCGAAATTGGCTTTTGAAAGTTTTTAGAAGTTCTACCAAATGGGTGGAAACAGGCTGTCAATTTCTTCTCTTTTCCATTTCTTTTTTTCCAGAGCCTTCTGTCCTAGTTTAGGGAATGTATGAGGTCAGGGAAGCTAGTGGGGTCTGGCAGCAGGAAGAGAGAAGTGGTTTCATAAATACTATCTGGAATATCTTTTCTTAGGATGAAATCTCAGCAGGGAGAAGCCACAACTCTTTGCCTACTGGTTGACATAGCTTTAATATCTTTATGAAACTATCTTCTTTATTTCTACCAGGATTATTTCTACCAAGGAGATTATAGTTAAAACCATATATAATGAATGTGATAACAAGATTAGGAATTTAAGTTAAAAAGCCGTATATACAGGCAGAAAAAATATAATGCACTATTGTGTATGTATGACTGAAACATTATACTGTGCACCAGAAATTGACACAACATTGTAAATTGACTATATTTCAATTAAAAAAATAAAAAGAGTAAAAAAAATGCACTATTAATTTATATTCAGATCTTTATAATAACCAAAACAAAAGAAGAAATATAAGCATATATTTACTGAGGTCTTGCAATTTGCCCTGCTCTATATTTGAACATAGAAAAGCACTCGTGAGGAGTCTGGCTCCAGGCCCAAATCCTATGTGTGACTTTTCAAGGCTGACCATGGGCAATTGCAAAGGTTTTATTCGGAAGGCTCTTGGGGGAAAGCTGCCCTCCCCGCACTTGGTGGGCGGTCTGGAGGGAGTAACAGTCAGACTCACTTCCCCACAGGCCGGCCAGGCTAACACATAACGACATTCCTTGTCCAAATGCCTCCATTTGGAGGCCTCCTTATCAAGAGGCCTTCCAGTCACTTATCTTCCCCCCACCACCCACTTTTTTTTTTTTTTTAATGGAGGTACTAGGGATTGAACCCATTACCTCATACATGCTAAGCAGGTGCTCTACCCCTGAGCTGTACCCACGTCCCCTTCCCGAAGTCACTTTTCTGCGCTGACTCAGTGTTCAGTAGTTTTCTACTCTTTGCCGTCTCTCCACCCCCCAACCCAGGGCTCCTCTGGCAGTGAGGCAACCCCCAAGTCTCTGCTAATCCACCTGACCTTCCTCTGGAGCTGCTCTGGGAGAGAAAAT